>NC_084754.1:41627911-41675411 GCF_033978785.1 Entelurus aequoreus
CAATAGGATGATAATCAAAGTGGTTTTAATACACTCATCCCAATAATAATAATAAACAAATCGTTAAATGGATAACTAAAACTGATAATGTGTCATATTTTGATGCAGCTCTTGGTTTGAATCTTATTAGAGGGTCTCTGTTTAACAATCCCATTCAGCCAAAAGCAGATTTGGCAGAGGTGCAAGCAACATCTTCTAATGGAGTTTTATGTGTCAGCTGTATCTATGGTTACCAGGCGTGCACTCACAGCCATCGTAGATGTCGGGTGGGGATGTGCACAGCCGTGTGACTGTGGTCTGTCAGGCGCTTAAAGGACGGGTCGTCCGTAAAGTCCGGGTGGATTCGGTATTTCCGCCCCTCCGTCTCGTTGGCGTCCAGCTTGGGAGGAAAGAAAGAAAGAACTATGAAGCTGGCTGATCAGCATGTGAAACATGTAGAAGAATACGTGGAATAATGATGCTAATAATGCTTTAAAGCTGAATTAGAAAACCACTTAATGACATTCTGCATTATGTATCAGCCTATTTGGGCGTTTTGCATCAATGGCAGCAGCATGGGCGCGACCATATATGAAGAAAGACACAATAAGATGTGGACGACTGCATGCAGGATGGAGACGAGAAGAAAGAACGAGGGGGGTGTGTGAACACTTGCTTCCCAATAAAGCAACAGTGCAGGCTGCTCATCTATCTCGTCTGTCAATTAGAGGAAAAACCTGGCAGAAACCTCTTCACCTGCAAAAAAAAAGCGAGTGGGAGGAGGGAGGAATTAAAGGCGGCGGCACAACAAGGAGAAAAAGAGAAGGGAGAGAAAGCCTCAGAGGAGAGGCAGGGCGAAAGATGTAGCATTAAGGCAACCAAGCGAAACACAAGAGTGGAAAAGGTGGAGATGGGAGGAGGAAGATGGAGGATGTGGAAGTGAGGACATGACACATCTGTCACATCTGCTTGACTGACAGCAGAAGTCATATGGACACAAGTATTGATGCACACCTCTTCAACAACTCAATCCAAAGCCCGAAATCTCAATTGTGCATTGATAAAACAGCCGTGACTAGAAATGGGAATCTTATGGCAGTGTTTTTTCAACCACTAGTGTACTGTGAGATATTGTTTGGTGTGCCGTGGGAAATTATTAGAGATGTCCGATAATATCGGACGATAAATGCTTTAAAATGTAATATCGGAAATTATCGGTATCGTTTTTTTTATTATCGGTATCGTTTTTTTAAAAACATTTTTATTAAATCAACATAAAAAACACAAGATACACTTACAATTAGTGCACCAACCCAAAAAACCTCCCTCCCCCATTTACACTCATTCACACAAAAGGGTTGTTTCTTTCTGTTATTAATATTCTGGTTCCTACATTATATATCAATATATATCAATACAGTCTGCAAGGGATACAGTCCGTAAGCACACATGATTGTGCGTGCTGCTGGTCCACTAATAGTACTAACCTTTAACAGTTAATTTTACTCATTTTCATTAATTACTAGTTTCTATGTAACTGTTTTTATATTGTTTTACTTTCTTTTTTATTCAAGAAAATGTATTAAATTTATGTTATTTTATTTTATTAATTTTTAAAAAAAAGGACCTTATCTTCACCATACCTGGTTGTCCAAATTAGTGTGTTAATTCCACGACTGTATATATCAGTATCGGTTGATATCGGTGTCGGTTGATATCAGTATCAGTAATTAAAGAGTTGGACAATATCGGAATATCGGACATCAGCAAAAAGCCATTATCGGACATCCCCAGAAATTATGCAATTTCACCTAATTGGTCGGAAAAAAAGCCTTCTTGGTAAGGTTTATTCAGGTGTACTGGAGAGGAGGCTACGCCGGATGGTCGAACCTCGGATTCAGGAGGAACAGTGTGGTTTTCGTCCTGGTCCTGGAACTGTGGACCAGCTCTATACTCTCGGCAGGGTCATTGAGGGTGCATGGAGTTTGCCCAACCAGTCTACATGTGCTTTGTGGACTTGGAGAAGGCATTCGACCGTGTCCCTCGGGAAGTCCTGTGGGGAGTGCTCAGAGAGTATGGGGTATCGGACTGTCTTAATGTGGCAGTCCGCTCCCTGTATGATCAGTGTCAGAGCTTGGTCCGCATTGCCGGCAGTAAGTCGGACACGTTTCCAGTGAGGGTTAAACTCCGCCAGGGCTGCCCTTTGTCACCCATTCTGTTCATAACTTTTATGGACAGAATTTCTAGGCGCAGTCAAGGCGTTGAGGGGATCCGGTTTGGTGGCTGCAGGATTAGGTCTCTGCTTTTTGCAGATGATGTGGTCCTGATGGCTTCATCTGGCCAGGATCTTCAGCTCTCACTGGATCGGTTCGCAGCCGAGTGTGAAGCGACTGGGATGAGAATCAGCACCTCCAAGTCAGAGTCCATGGTTCTCGCCCGGAAAAGGGTGGAGTGCCATCTCCGGGTTGCGGAGGAGACCCTGCCCCAACTTATGTGTGAAATGATTAACACATTAGCGTAAAATATCAACTAATATTATTTATCTCATTCACGTAAGAGACTAGGCGTATATCAGCGATGGTCACACACACACACACGCCAACCAATACAAATTTGGCGGGGGCAGGTCATGGTAGAAGTGCATTGTGAAAAAAAATAACATGCTACCTGCTACTACTTCCGTACCTATGAAAATTGATCACATCAACATTGGCGGTAACTTAGAAAAACTGAGAAGGGCTGAACAAAATTGGCAGCGAAAAGGAAATCATATACCGTATTTTTCGGACTAGAAGTCGCAGTTTTGTTCATAGTTATGCGGGGGTGCGACTTATACTCGGGAGCGACTTATGTGTGAAATTATTAACACATTACCGTAAAATATCAAATAATATTATTTAGCTCATTCACGTAAGAGACTAGACGTATAAGATTTCATGGGATTTAGCGATTAGGAGTGACAGATTGTTTGATAAACGTATAGCATGTTCTATATGTTATAGTTATTTGAATGACTCTTACCATAATATGTTACGTTAACATACCAGTTGGTTATTTATGCCTCATATAACGTACACTTATTCAGCCTGTTGTTCACTATTCTTTATTTATTTTAAATAAAATAAAATAAATGTCTATTCTTGGTGTTGGGTTTTATCAAATACATTTCCCCCAAAAATGCGACTTATACTCCAGTGCGACTTATATTTGTTTTTTTCCTTCTTTATTATGCATTTTCGGCGGTGCGACTTATACTCCGGAGCGACTTATACTCCGAAAAATACGGTAATTATAATCCGCAAACAATGTGCCGTTGTAGAGTGTCTGTGCTGTCCTGGAGATCAGCAGTGTAACCATGTAATACTATTCCGTACCAGTAGGTGGCAGCAGGTAGCTCATTGCTTTGTAAGTTTACAAGAGAATTAATGATGGCTATGGTTTCAAGTCATATCGAACAATTGCGTCAGGTGTTTGATGAGAACGACTTTATATTGTCAATATAGGCTATTGAGTTTCGTTTTAAATTTTTTTGCTGGTGGTGTCCGTCATGTATTTGTTACTCGGGTCACGGGACAATACCGGAACCATTGTAAGGGGAATTTAAAGGCGGGGGACACAGGATATGATATGTGTTGTGTGTTGGACACCTGGAAGTGGAAAAAGGGAATGGGATTTTTATTTATTTATTTTTTTGTCATAAAAAAATACAATATGTGTGCTTACGGACTGTGTCCCTGCAGACTGTATTGATCTATATTGATATATAATGTATGTATTGTGTTTTTTATGTTGATTTAATAAAAAAAAAAAATATATATATTTTTTTTTACATGTGATTGTGGTTCTTTGGTCAAAATGTTGCATAGATGATGTTTTACACATCATCTTCAAGTCGCTTTCTGACAGACTCTTCAGGATGCGCCGTTTTGTGGGCGGTCTTATTTATGTGGCTCACCTTCGACGGCGTCTTCTCCCCGTCATCTTTGTTGTAGCGGTGTAGCGGGCAAGGACGGGTGTGGAAGAAGTGTCAAAAGATGGCGCTAACTGTTTTAATGACATTCACACTTTACTTCAATCAATAACGGAGCAGCATCTCCTCATCCGTGGCTCACTAGTGCAACAACAACACCCGAAATGTGTCCCGTGAAAAACCGTCCGACCAGAACTCTCTAATAACTAAAGTTTATTGGGTGAATAATGTAAACTCACTAAACCGGTATGTTTTAGTGCTTTCATGGTGAGTTTACTGACAGATATAAGTTAGAACTTTACACTACTTTATATTAGAAATGGCAACAGCGGAGGATGAATGTCACATAACAAGAAAATAGAGAAAAATAAGAAGCTTATTGACTACGAACTACAAAGGCGGAGGCGCACACATTTTTAGGACTTGTGCAGATCCCAAATACACATCAGCAGGTACCAGAAGGTAAGAAAAATTGCTTTTGCATAATACTGCGAAACATTGTCTGCTAATATATGCCATTTTGCAGTCCTTATACACACACCATAATAATACTCGTATGTTGAAGAGTACGTCTTACTGTAGTCGTAACGCGCCGACAATGCACCAAGCGGTGTGGCTTCATAGCTTTTTGAGGGCCGTGTGAAGTGTTCTATATTCTCAATGGAACATTTAAAGTTTTGGTGTAATTTAACTGGCGTCATCTTGCAGTCTGCATGTATCTCTTATGTGTGACTGCCATCCACTGGTTAAACTTATTACACCATTTACCAAATAAAATAGCTTTGAGGTTGGTAAGCACAACCAAAATATTCCGTACATTAGGCGCACCGGGTTTTGAGAAAATGAAAGGATTTTAGGTGCGCCGTATAGTCCGAAAAATACGGTAGTTTTACATTTATTTTCGTTTCTCTAAATAAGCGTTTCTCACTTGCAACGTTAAATAAACAGTGCATTTGTAGTGACCTGGCTGTTCAGGGTAAGGAGTTTTTTTTATTTTAAACTGTGAGTGCACCACAGGGCTAGTGACAGTGCGTGTGCATGAAAATGAGGACAGTTCAGCTAGTTGTTGTTTTGGCTTCATTATTAAATAGAATTTTGAGACATTTGCTTAATATATAGTGCTGTAAAGCGTACAAAGTGTACAAACTTTGACTAAAAGATGAGACTTTTGTCAAAACTTTAACCTATTATTCATATTGAAACATTTTTCTTCTGTAGAAATTTGCTTCAATATACAAATGTTTAGTTTTTATCCTTTTTTTATTCACGAACCCTATTCAAGAACAGAACAACTATGTACATTGAGGTTCTACTGTAGGCATCAAAAGCCAGACAAAACGTTGGATTTCAAACCATCTTCACGCGTGATGTCATGACTTCACTGCAAAAACCGAAATCTAAGTAAGATGAAATATCTCAAATAAGGGTGATATTTGCTTATTTTCTGTCTGATAAGATCATTCTTCTCACTAAGCAGATTTTATGTTAGTGTTTTACTTGTTTTAAGTGTTTTGGTCCTAAATGATCTCAGTAAGATATTACAGCTTGTTGCTGAGATTTGATGACCTATATTGAGTAAAACATGCTTGAAACTAGAATATCAACTGTTGCAAAGCTGTGTCGTCAACACTCACAAGTATAAAACTCCTTCTTTAAAGTAATATTTTTTTATTTCAAGCATGAAAAAAAAAATCATGACTTTGACACAATTGTGTCTCATAATTAAAACAGATGGCAGCCAAATGGACTTTGCTGTTTTATTTTCAATGAAACAATAGAAAATACGCACTCATAAAGTAGTACAGTTGGCACAGTACAGTAAACTGACAGTTAATATTTAAACATTTAGCATGTGACATTTCAAACTATTTTGAACAGAAAAGGTTCATGCACATTCAGATGAATTCTTCAAAATTACAATTAAAAATAATTTTGGCCGGGGGCCGGGCGGTATATATGCGCACTTATCGACTGAAAGAGCACGCACTTGGCGCGATGATGTCATGTTATCGATGGAAAAATGCATTTTTAGACAATATGATTTGCCTGAGCGGCTAGGAGACCCCGAGAGTAACAAGCAGTTGCCTTGTTGCCTTTCCATTAAGAACAATAAATTAGTTTTTAGTATAAGTTTGCTGGTTTCAAGAAATGTAATGCCGAGCGCATATCATTATGTCAGGATAATGGCACTAGCATTTACTTCATTTAAGAATATTTTTCAACATATTGAGCAAAAAGGTCTCTTTTTTTTTTTTTTCTACCAAGAAAAGTGCACTTGTTATTAGTGAGAATATACTTATTTTAAGGTATTTTTGGGTTCATTGAAGTTAGCTAATTTTACTTGTTTTGGAAAGTCTTGACAAGCCAAATTTTCTTGTTGTATTGGCAGATAATTTTGCTTAGTTCAAATAAAATACCCACATTTTTGTATATTTTTTTCTTGTTTTTGAACACTGACTTTTTGCAGTGTTGGACCCCGACTTAAACAAGTTGAAAAACTTATTGGGGTGTTACCATTTAGTGGTCAATTGTAAGGAATATGTACTGTACTGTGCAGTCTACTAATAAACGTTTCAATCAATCAATCAATCAATGACAAGCTGTCAGCAAATCTTGTAAATTCAGTGAGCGTCTAAAAAAAAAAAAAAAGTTTTTGCTTGTTTTCTGGAATTTTTGGATACCACCACCCAGGGTGCTAATGACAGTAATTCAGAACAAACAGTGTGATGAGAACCATAGAACCAGAAATGTATGTTTGTGCGCTATTGGAAAGAGTCTTCAAGTTAATTTTACCAAGCAGATGCTGACTTAAATATAGTAAAAAGTCTAATGTAGAGGTCTTCAAAGTACGGTATAGTGGACCTCCCCTCAGAAAACATAGCCCGTTTGGGACCTCTGCTAT
Organism: Entelurus aequoreus; assembly: GCF_033978785.1. NCBI lineage: Eukaryota > Metazoa > Chordata > Actinopteri > Syngnathiformes > Syngnathidae > Entelurus > Entelurus aequoreus. Next base: position 41,634,763 of record NC_084754.1, read on the forward strand.
TCAAGACCTGGGCAAAATACGGCCCAATGGCCACATGCGGCCCGTTATGATTTTCAATCTGGCCCGCCAGACGTTCTACATAATTTTTTTAGACCTTTAACATCAAAACTGTCGCCGCCATTATGATGTGCAATGCTGTTTTTTAATGGCCGTAAGTCTTGAACTATAGAAAGTATTTCAATGGTTGAAATCTGCACTTTTGAGTGTTATAGGAGTTATTACTATAATCTAGGTCACAGCAGCTCAGACCAGGAAAAAAGCAGAGTGGGCAGGGTTTGTTTTCAGAGCAGCCAGCCCCAAACACGTGTAAGGCTGCAGCTAACGATTATTTTTCTATCGATTAATCTATAGATTATTTTTTCGATTAATCGGTTAATCTATAGATTATTTTTTCGATTCATCTATAGATTATTTTTCCTTTTACCGATTTTTTTTTTTTTATTATTTAAAATGAAGATGAAAAAATAAAAGTAGGCCAGTTTTTTCAAAAGGCATGGTTTTTATTTACAAAAAAAAAAAGTATGGCCACTCAGTCAACATTGACAACAACATGACAAAATATTCTGTAACAATGTAAACATTTAAAACTTTTAACATTTAACAAAATTAAAAGTAGCTTATTGGCTTTTTAATGTGCAAATATAAAAGTAAACATCCAGTGCAAATCTTAATATTCTGCAATAGTATAAGCATTTCAAAAGTAAAAGTATTGCTTATTTTGCTTTAAAATGTGCAAAAATAAAGATAAACGTCCAATACAAAAAAGTGCAAAACGAAATATTCTGTAACAACAGTGTAAACATTTCAACAAAAGTGAAAGTATTGCTTATTTGCTAAAATGTGCAAAAATAAAGATAAACATCCAATACAAAAAAGTGCCAATCTAAATATTCTGGAGCACTGTAAACATTAAGTATTGCTTTTAAAATGTGCAAAATAAACATCCAGTCCAACACAGTACACAATAACCAATTCTACTCATTCCAGTGAGTGACTAACAGTTGTAATGAAGAAAGGTTAGCATGTCTACTTGCTTTGCTTCTTTTCTTGTTTACAATATTCCCAACAGCTGAAAATAGGCGCTCAGAAGGGGTCGATGTGGCTGGAACTGAGAGGTAATTAGCCTTCACCTCAAACCAGGACTGCGAGTGAGCTGAGCTGCAGTTTAAGTTTCTAGTAGGTCAACGGGCTCATAGTGATGTTACTAGTAGTTGACTGGGAGGTGTTTATTATCATTTGGGGAGAGTCCGCTGCCTGATGCTCACCTGCTAAACACCTATCTGCTCCACGCTGAAGCGCTGACTACATGCGCTATGAATACGCACTGCTGATTGGCTGATAATGCTTCGTGTGTACCAATCAGATGGTTGTGTGGGTGGGACAATGCTGCGTGTGTACCAATCAGATGGTTGTATGGGTGGGACAATGCTGCGTGCTGAGACAGAGGCAGACAAGCAAAGCAACTTGTTAAGACTTTAGCAGATAAAGTTAGCTTTAGCTTAGAAACTCGTTCGGTACACCCCCGTACCGAACCGAAAGCCCCGTACCGAAACGGTTCAATACAAAACACATACCGTTACACCCCTAGCAGATACAAATGACACATTCATGTATTTGTGTAATGATGACAACGTATGCTAACGCGGACGATTGACTAGTTGATGGTTGATGGTTTTCTTTTCAAATGTTCGTTCATAGCCGTTGTGCTGCTATGATAGGCCATTTCCGCTCGACACAGTGTGCATACAACAACATTATTAGGCTGTGTATTGAAATACTCCCACACTTTTGACGACTTTTGGCGTGCGTTTTTCCCCTCGCTCGCACAGTCTGCTTTGCGCTCCGCCATGACGGTAGTGTGACGTAATTATGCGACGCGTCGACGCACAAAAACGGCGTCGACGTATTTACGTAACCGATGACGTCGACTACGTCGACGCGTCGTTTCAGCCTTAAACACGTGTCAGAAACCGATGCGGAAGCACATATTTACGTGATAATATATGGGTGTTTATTACACTTTGCATTAGGGCTGCAACAACTAATCGATTAAAATCGATTATTAAAATATTTGCCGATTAATTTAGTCATCGATTCGTTGGATCTATGCTATGCGCATGCGCAGAGGTTTTTTTTAAAATATTTTTTTTGTATTTTTATTTTTGCATTTTATTTTTTTAATAAACCTTTATTTATAAACTGCAACATTTACAAACAGCTGAGAAACAATAATCAAAATAAGTATGGTGCCAATATGCTGTTTTTTTTCAATAAAATACTGGATAGGATAGAAATGTAGTTTGTCTCTTTTATCCGATGATTAATCGAAGTAATAATCGACATATTAATTGATTATCAAATTAATTGTTAGTTGCAGCCCTACTTTGCATTCATGTTTTGCTGTTTTTTACATTTTTGTTGTGTTTTGCTTGATTGTAGAAGATGTATATCGAGGACCTGGTCTTAGAAGTAAAATATGTTCATATGTTGTTAATATTCAGTGTTTTATTGTTCATAGTTAATATTGTAAATCCCGCTGTCTTTATTTTAATGTACATTTTGGGTGTCCCATTCAGTAAAAAACTGTAAATTGCATTCCGTTTTTTTGAGGTGGTCTGTCATTACGTTTTTAGAATTATATTGGACATTGTGACTTTTGGTATTAGTGTTCCTGGAAAAAAGGGAGCCAAACACACATACTGTACAGCAGATTTTTACAGCTAAATGTGTATATATCATTTATACACACATACACATTGGCCCCCATGACAATTTTTTTTCTCTCAATGTCATAATACTTGCCCAGCTCTGCTCTATTACATGAAAGCTCAATGCGTTCAGCAATCATTAGCCTTACCGTTGAGGGTTATTTTGTATGTTTCTTACCGTATTTTTTGGACTATAAGCCGCTCCGGAGTATAAGTCGCACCGGCCGAAAATGCATAATAAAGAAGGAAAAAAACATATATAAGTCGCACTGGAGTATAAGTTGCATTTTTTTGGGGAAATTTATTTGATACAAGTCCAACACCAAGAATAGACATTTGAAAGGCAATTTAAAATAAATAAAGAATAGTGAAGAACAGGCTGAATAAGTGTACGTTATATGAGGCATAAATAACCAACTGAGAACGTGCCTGGTATGTTAACGTAACATACTATGGTAAGAGTCATTCAAAGAACTATAACATATAGAACATGCTATATGTTTACCAAACAATCTGTCACTCCTAATCGCTAAATCCCATGAAATCTTATACGTCTACTCTCTTACGTGAATGAGCTAATAATATTATTTGATATTTTACGCTAATGTGTTAATAATTTCACACATAAGTCGCTCCTGAGTATAAGTCGCACCCCCAGCCAAACCATGAAAAAAACTGCGACTTATAGTCCGAAAAATACGGTATATTATTCGTTTTTCTCAAGTTGCTACTGTTTTCTGAGTGTGAGTAGTTTTATTGTATTCCAGTTTCATTACACAGTACTTCACTGCGTTTTATACTTGTGTGACAATTCCAAATGGTACCTGTACAGGTAAGACAGGTTTTCTGGTGGTTACACTTTGAGATTGAAATGAAATAATTCACTATACATTTTGTGTAAAAAAAAAATCAAATAAATAATGCACTGCAAAAAGTCAGTGTTCAAAAACAAGAAAAAAAAATACAAAAATGAGGGGTATTTTATTTGAACTAAGCAAAATTATCTGCCAATAGAACAAGAAAATTTGGCGTGTCAAGACTTTCCAAAACAAGTAAAATTAGCTAACCTCAATGAACCCAAAAATACCTTAAAATAAGTATATTCTCACTAACAACAAGTGCACTTGTTATCAATGAATTTTCAGAGTTCATTGCTGATCTAGTGACGCACGCCGACAATATAATCATAATGGGAGACTTTAACATCCATATGAATACCCCATCGGACCCTCCATGCGTGGCGCTCCAGACTATAATTGATAGCTGTGGTCTTACACAAATAATAAATGAACCCACGCATCGCAACGGTAATACGATAGATCTAGTGCTTGTCAGGGGTGTCACCACCTCTAAAGTTACGATACTCCCGTACACTAAAGTAATGTCCGATCATTACCTTATAAAATTCGAAGTTCTGACTCATTGTCAACAAACTAATAATAATAATAATAACTACTATAGCAGCCGCAACATTAATCTTGCCACAACGACGACTCTTACTGACCTACTGCCTTCGGTAATGGCACCATTCCCAAATTATGTGGGCTCTATTGATAACCTCACTAACAGCTTTAACGACGCCCTGCGCGACACCATTGATAGTGTAGCACCGCTAAAGCTAAAAAGGGCCCCTAAAAGGCGTACCCCATGGTTTACAGAAGAAACTAAAGCCCAGAAATGATCATGTAGAAAGCTGGAACGCAAATGGCGTGCGACTAAACTTGAGGTTTTCCATCAAGCATGGAGTGATAGTTTAATAACTTATAAACGCATGCTTACCTCAGCTAAAGCTAAATATTACTCAAATCTCATCCACCTCAACAAAAATAATCCTAAATTTTTGTTTAGTACAGTAGCATCGCTAACCCAACAAGGGACTCCTCCCAGTAGCTCCACCCACTCAGCAGATGACTTTATGAATTTCTTTAATAAGAAAATTGAAGTCATTAGAAAAGAGATTAAAGACAATGCATCTCAGCTACAACTGGGTTCTATTAACACAAATACGACTGTATATACGACGGACATTGCCCTCCAAAATAGTTTCTCTCTCTTTGATGAAATAACATTGGAGGAATTGTTAAAATGTGTAAATGGGACAAAACAAACAACATGTTTACTTGACCCAATTCCTGGGAAACTTATCAAGGAGCTTTTTGTTTTATTAGGTCCATCAGTGTTAAATATTATAAACTTATCACTTTCCTCCGGCACTGTTCCCCTAGCATTCAAAAAAGCGGTTATTCATCCTCTACTCAAAAGACCTAACCTCGATCCTGACCTCATGGTGAACTACCGGCCGGTGTCCCACCTTCCGTTTATCTCGAAAATTCTCGAAAAAATTGTCGCACAGCAGCTAAATGAACACTTAGTGACTAACAATCTCTGTGAACCTTTTCAATCCGGTTTCAGGGCAAATCACTCTACGGAGACAGCCCTCGCAAAAATGACTAATGATCTATTGCTAACGATGGATTCTGATGCGTCATCTATGTTGCTGCTTCTTGATCTTAGCGCCGCTTTCGATACTGTTGATCATAATATTTTATTAGAGCGTATCAAAACGCGTATTGGGATGTCAGACTTAGCCTTGTCTTGGTTTAACTCTTATCTTACTGACAGGCTGCAGTGTGTCTCCCATAACAATGTGACCTCGGACTATGTTAAGGTAACGTGCGGAGTTCCCCAGGGTTCGGTTCTTGGCCCTGCACTCTTTAGTATTTACATGCTGCCGCTGGGTGACATCATACGCAAATACGGTGTTAGCTTTCACTGTTATGCGGATGACACCCAACTCTACATGCCCCTAAAGTTGACCAACACGCCGGATTGTAGTCAGCTGGAGGCGTGTCTTAATGAAATTAAACTATGGATGTCCGCTAACTTTTTGCAACTCAACGCTAAGAAAACGGAAATGCTGATTATCGGTCCTGCTCAACACCGACATCTATTTAATAATACCACCTTAACATTTGACAACCAAACAATTAAACAAGGCGACTCAGTAAAGAATCTGGGTATTATCTTCGACCCAATTCTCTCGTTTGAGTCACACATTAAGAGTGTTACTAAAACGGCCTTCTTTCATCTCCGTAATATCGCTAAAATTTGTTCCATTTTGTCCACAAGCGATGCTGAGATCATTATCCTTGCGTTCGTTACATCTCGTCTCGATTACTGTAACGTTTTATTTTCGGGCCTCCCTATGTCTAGCATTAAAAGATTACAGATGGTACAAAATGCGGCTGCTAGACTTTTGACAAAAACAAAGTTTGATCATATTACGCCTATACTGGCTCACTTGCACTGGCTTCCCGTGCACCTAAGATGCGACTTTAAGGTTTTACTACTTACGTATAAAATACTACACGGTCAAGCTCCTGCCTATCTTGACGATTGTATTGTACCATATGTCCCGACAAGAAATCTGCGTTCAAAGAACTCCGGCTTATTAGTGATTCCCAGAGCCCAAAAAAAGTCTGCGGGCTATAGAGCGTTTTCTATTCGGGCTCCAATATTATGGAATGCCCTCCCGGTAAAAGTTAGAGATGCTACCTCAGTAGAAGCATTTAAGTCTCATCTTAAAACTCATTTGTATACTCTAACCTTTAAATAGACTCCTTTTTAGACCAGTTGATCCTCCGTTTCTTTTCTTTTCTACTCTGCTCCGGGGTGGACCGCTAGCCTGTTCATCGGATGGGGACATCTCTACGCTGCTGACCCGTCTCCGCTCGGGATGGTTCCTGCTGGCCCCACCATGGACTGGACTTTCGCTGATGTGTTGTACTTTCACAATATTATGTCAGACCCACTCGACATCCATTGCTTTCGGTCTCCCCTAGAGGGGGGGTTACCCTTACCCACACCCACATATGCGGTCCTCTCCAAGGTTTCTCATAGTCATTCACATTGACGTCCCACTGGGGTGAGTTTTCCTTGCCCATATGTGGGCTCTGTACCGAGGATGTCGTTGTGGCTTGTGCAGCCCTTTGAGACACTTGTGATTTAGGGCTATATACATAAACATTGATTGATTGATTGACTTTTCGTGGTAGAAAAACAAAAAAGAGACCTTTTTGCTCAATATGTTGAAAAATATTCTTAAATGAAGTAAATGCTAGTGCCATTATCTTGACATAATGACATGCGCTCGGCATTACATTTCTTGAAACCAGCAAACTTATACTAAAAACTAATTTATTGTTCTTAATGGAAAGGCAACAAGGCAACCGCTTGTTACTCTCGGGGTCTCCTAGCCGGTCAGGCAAATCATATTGTCTAAATATGCATTTTTCCATCGACAACATGACATCATCGCGCCAAGTGCGTGCTCTTTCAGTCAATTAGTGCACATATATACAGCCCGGCCCCCGGACACATTTTTTTTAATTGTAATTTTGAAGAATTCATCTGTGCATGAACTATTTCTGTTCAAAATTGTTAGAAATGTCACATGTTAAATGTTTAAATATTAACTGTCAGTTTACTGTACTGTGCCAACTGTACTACTATATGAGTACCTGTTTTCTATTGTTTCATTGACAATAAAACAGCAAAGTCCATTTGGCTGTTATCTGTTTTTAATTATGAGACACATTTGTGTCAAAGTCTTGATTTTTTTATTTCATGCTTGAAGTAAGAAATTATTACTTTAAAAAAATAGTTTTATACTTGTGAGTGTTGATGACACAGCTTTGCAACAGTTGATATTCTAGTTTCAAGCATGTTTTACTCAATATAGGTCATACAATCTCAGCAACAAGCTGTAATATCTTACTGAGATCATTTAGGACCAAAACACTTAAAACAAGTAAAACACTCTAACATAAAATTTGCTTAGTGAGAAGAATTATCAGACAGAAAATAAGCAAATATCACCCTTATTTGAGATATTTCATCTTACTTAGATTTCAGTTTTTGCAGTGTAAACACGGTACAATTGCAAATCACAAATGTTTCCTGTGTCCCAGTACTTTTGTCCATACAGTGGAGGCAGAAGGGAAAGAAGCACTTACGTTGTCCTTTGAGTTGTAGTACGCAATTTCATCATCCTGCAAACAAGCACATTACCAAACAGAAACATAACTATAATGTGACAGGAAAAAGCGTTATATTCCGACTTCGTTAGTTTAATGCTATAAAGAGACAATGAGAGGGTTACCACACGGGACCCCTAATGCGTCATAACGTGCAACATTTACTGATGGAGCCGCAATCACTGCGAACATCACACTTTGAAGCAGCTGTAATAAACCGCTTGAGATGATGAAATAGATCCAAATAGATGACTTGTTTGTCCTCGTATTTCTTGAGGCAAAATTTGTATGCAGTAGAATAAGCCGTGCAAACCAAACTGCAGTATTTTAAGGACCATAGGGCGCACCGGATTATAAGGCGCACTGCCGATGAGTGGGTCTATTTAGGTCAATTTTCATTCAAAAGGCGCAATTTGATTATAAGGCGCATTAAAGGATCAAAATAAATATTATGATCATTTTTTCTTCATTTAAAACATTTCATTGTGGTCTACATAACATGTAATGATGGTATTTTGGTCAAAATGTTGCATAGATGATGTCATACAGACCATCTTCAAGTCTCTTTCTGACCATCTCTTCAGGACGTGCCTCCACTTCGACAGCGTCTTCTCCCTGCCATCTTTGTTGTACCAGTAGTTTCTAGCGCTTCCATAGTAGGGATGTAACGATACACGGTATAACGATAAACCGCGGTAAAATTCCAGACGGTTAGTAACACCGTTTAAATTTTTTAATTACCGGACTGAGAGTTAGCATGCAGCAGGCGATGTGTCGGGAACTTTGTTACAACTTGTTTATAAAGTCTGTAGTTTGTTGACTGGGATGTTCACTCCTCCTTTAATTTAACTGCTAACTTTGTTAGTGTTCCAACGATATCAATACTCGCTCAAATATTTTGTCATTTCATCGAATTGAACGCTGGCTGAGTTGTCGGTGAAGCACTAAGATTGTGTGTTAGATGTGAGAGGTATCACTCTTGTTTATTTTTGTTTGCCAAACTGTTGCACTGAAGTACCGTATTTTTCGGACTATAAGTCAGTTTTTTTCATAGTTTGACCGGGGGTGCGACTTATACTCAGGAGCGACTTATGTGTGAAATTATTAACACATTAGCGTAAAATATCAAATAATAGTATTTAGCTCATTCACGTAAGAGACTAGACGTATAAGATTTCATGGGATTTAGGAGTGACAGATTGTTTGGTAAACGTATAGCATGTTCTATATGTTATAGTTATTTGAATGACTCTTACCATAATATGTTACGTTAACATACCAGGCACGTTCTCAGTTGGTTATTTATGCCTCATATAACGTACACTTATTCAGCCTGTTGTTCACTATTCTTTATTTATTTTAAATTGCCTTTCAAATGTCTATTCTTGGTGTTGGCTTTTATCAAATACATTTCCCCCGACTTATTCTCTAGTGCGACTTATATATGTTTTTTTCCTTCTTTATTATGCATTTTCGGCCGGTGCGACTTATACTCCGAAAAACACGGTATATGGCTGTTGTTGAAGAACAAAGCTTGTGTATTTGACTTTATCTTCATTAGCCAAACTGCTTTGTGTTTTATATTGATATCAAAAAGTAAACACCATGTTTTTTACGTTACTTGTTTTTTACATTCCACAAAGTAACGTCTTTAATAACCATTCTTGTGACATATCGTTTTGTTAATGTTTTATGGTGTATAATTAATACCTGTATGACATATTTCTGCTCAAACTCTTAATAGATCCGTCCCGATACAGCATGTACATGTACACACATTAAAACATGTAAATGTGTGCACCATATTTTTCGGACTATAAGTCACAGTTTGTTTCATAGTTTGGCCGGGGGGTGCGACTTATACTCAGGAGTGACTTATGTGTGAAATTATTAACACATTACAGTAAAATATAAAATAATATTATTTAGCTCATTCACGTAAGAGACTTTCATGGGATTTAGCGATTAGGAGTGACAGATTGTTTGGTAAACGTATAGCATGTTCCATATGTTATAGTTATTAGAATGACTCTTACCATAATATGTTACGTTAACATACCAGGCACGTTCTCAGTTGGTTATTTATGCCTCATATAACGTACACTTATTCAGCCTGTTGTTCACTATTCTTTATTTATTTTAAATTGCCTTTCAAATGTCTATTCTTGGTGTTGGCTTTTATCAAATACATTTCCCCCAAAAATGCAACTTATACTCCAATGGGACTTATATATGTTTTTCCCCTTCTTTATTATGCATTTTCGGCCGATGCGACTTATACTCCGGAGCGACTTATACTCCGAACAATACGGTATATGGCTGTTGTTGAAGAACAAAGCTTGTGTATTTGACTTTATCTTCATTAGCCAAACTGCTTTGTGTTTTATATTGATATCAAAAAGTAAACACCATGTTTTTTACATTCCACAAAGTAACGACTTTAATAACCGTTCATGTGACATAGCGTTTTGTTAATGTTTTATGGTGTATAATTAATACCTGTACGACATATTTCTGCTCAAACTCTTAATAGATCTGTCCCGATACAGCATGTACATGTGTGTACATAACTTAAAAAATACCTCTCTCTATAAAAATGTAAAATCATGTATCATCATGTAATAAAAATGATGATACTATTAAATAACAAAAACACAAATATTTGTCATTGAATATATAGATAACGTTTATCTAGAGCATTTTTATTAGATTTTACAAATGACATGATGGTATTACGTTCACACCCCAACACTGTTTTACCAAACATAATGAATAATCATGATTAATAATTGTGATATCAATATTGATCAAAATAACCTTAATTATTATTTTGCCCATAATCGTGCAGTCCTATGTGTAAGACTGGATCTCATACATGAACACTATTTTTATCTATATGGACAAAAAGTGCAGTTACGTCTTATGTCCATAAGGTGCCATCTTGCAAAATGTTCCCATTTATTTTTTATTTATTTATTGTATTATTTTGTTTCTGCCATATTACTTTTTTTCTAATGCTTGTGTTGCTATCATATGCACATTTAACTTTCTACCTGAGGTACATATATACATTTTGAATGTGTCGTTTGTGTGTTTTTAAATACAATTTGGTTAAAGGATTTTAGTATAAGTAGTTTTTGAAAATGTAGAGCACATTGAAAATTACCGCGATAATAATAATAACCCTGATCATTTTAGTCGCAATAACCGTGATAAGAAATTGTCATACCGTGACATCCCTATTCCATAGCGAGTCTACTGACAGATATGTTAGAACTCTATGCTACTTTTGTATTAGAAATGGCAACATGGGTGGATGAATCCTCCATAACAAGAGGATAGAGGAAAAGAAGGAGCTTATTGACTACATCGTCGGACTACAATGCACTTTAGGTAAACCTTTAACATGGATAATCCGCTGACCTCAATTGAACAGGCGTCATCCTGCAGTCCACACGTAGCTCTTATCTGTGACTGCCATCTACTGGTCACACTTATTATGATGCCATGCACTAACACAATTTGCTTCAAGGTCGGTGAGCGCAACCAGAGATAATAAGTACATTAGGCGCACCGTGGTATAAGGTGCACTGTCAATTTTTGAGGAGAATTAAAGGAGCCACATGTAATAATTTCATGTCAAGTCGTCATTAAATGGCCTTGATATGTCAAAAGGAATTAATAAATCATATTTTTTTTCCAATACCTCTATAACTGATAACAGTAGTTCAGCCGGGATATGCTCATTTCAAAATTAAATTTACAGCCCCGAAATATTGTTATTGTTTATTTTGATGCCCCGCCCTCCACCGTTTGACCTATTAGAAAGTTTGTGCGTATGTCACATCCAGGTTGCCAGTTATGCTCCGCCATCTTGGTCTGACTACTGCCACTGGTAAAGTTACTAAACATGTCAGACCTTAGTCAATCTAGAAGTTACCATTCTCAACTTATTCATGACAAAGCCAGGAACAAAACGAGGATTTGTATTGGGGATGCCTTTGAAAGATGGGGAGAATTGAAGGCGGAGCATATTTTTTCATCTGACGCCAAACTTGCTAATTTCCCCCTTGATAGGTAAGTCAGGCATTTACATTTTTGTGTTACTTGTAATAAATGGAAATGGACATTTGGTATGTAACTATATTGTCCAATACTGTCTATGTTATTGTCTAATAATCTAGTATGTTCCTGCAACAAATGCATAGCATGCTAGCCCGGTCAATGACATATCGGCTAACGGGGGAAATATATGCCCGTTAGCCTGTATGTCCATGTGTCATCCAACTGACAGGGCAACATATATTTTCGACAAATAAAACCTATGTGGATATGGGTAGTGTCAGCGCCTATTTCCTTCTCCATATGCTGATACGCTGAGGAAATGGGCTCCAACATTAGCACGGCTGTCTTCATGGCAATGTGAAACGTATGGAGACGAATCACATGATAAAAATAAATTCCTCATTGGTGTTTGCATATTGTGGACTACATGCACCAAGTTATATGGCAATCTCAAACGTTTATAACAGTAGCCTATAGGCATACCTTGGTAAAATGTCTCCTCAAGTTTTGGGCGTACATTCGGCTGCTAAGCATGCTCTACTTATTTTCACCAGTATAACAATTGCCAGTGTTGGTTGTAGTTGGTTTTAGTCTTTGTTTTCTGAAAGTACTGACAATAACCATATGACTGCCAATTGTTGTGATATTGTACGCAGCTTCTTCCTGAAAATAGCCTCATTTTTGTGTAAAATGTGTTGGTTAGTGCTTTGTTATTGACAAAACAGTTGTCTATTCAGCTATTCTAGTCCCAGCACCTCAACACCTAGTAAGAGGCAGTGGAAGTTTGAAGTACCTTGGAGTAGCCCAGTCCATCCAGCTGGATTTGGCTGCGTACCTGGCAACCTCAGTCAGGGAGAGATGGAGGGGACTACAGGATTTTGACTTTGATTGCAGTGTAAAGGATGTTAAGTGCGCCTTATAGTCCGGAGAGAAAAAGGTACCGTATTTTCCGCACTATAAGGCGCACCTAAAAACCTCCAATTTTCTCAAAAGTTGACAGTGCGCCTTGTAATCCGGTGCGCCTTATATATGGACCAATATTGAGCCACAACAAACCTAAACTTCATTCTCATAAAGTTTAGGTCTCGCAACTACGGTAAACAGCCGCCAACTTCTTTTTTGCCCCGTAGAAGAAGCGCTTCTTCTTTTACGGTAAGCAGCCGCCGAGTTCATTTTCCCCCGTAGAAGAAGAAGCGCTTCTAACCCAAAAATGACTCCTATTAAGAGACACGCTTACGACGCAGAGTTTAAACTTAAGACGATCAGTCACGCAGTAGAACACGGGAATAGAGCAGCAGCGAGAGAATTTAACATAAACGAATCAATGGTGTTTAATTCGGACACTGAAGAAGAAGAATTGGAGGGATTCGTGGATGAGGAATAACTTCATAAAGTGAGCTTTACATGTTTATTTTGTGTGTTGTGTTGTGTGGCATTAACGTTTGAGCAACGTTGAGTTATTGATATATTGTTATTGCTCTGCACTATTTCGAGTGTTACTATATTGTGATTGCACTAACGTTTGATTTACCATAACAGTATCACTGTTTTTTTTCGTGTTTATTGAATCAGGGAAAAGTTCCCCTCCACTATGTGATATAAATGTTGCACTACATGTTATATACCTTGCTGTTGTTAAAAGATAAACAAAACACCACGTCACTGACTTTACTTCGGGGAAAATAATAAAACCGCTGTTTATTCATTTTGGGAGTGAACAGAGTTGTCAGAACGCTGGTTTGTAATCTATTAATAAAGTTTGACTATTTTGTTGACATTCCCTTTAGCGCAGCTCCAACTAATGGTTGCATAGGTGCGCCTTATAATCCGGTGCGCCTTATAGTGTGGAAAATACGGTATTCTTCTCTTCTTTGATACTTTACATTAGTTTTGAATGATACCACACATTTAGGTATCGATCTGATACCAAGTAGTTACAGGATCATACATTGGTCATATTCAAAGTCCTCATGTGTCCAGGGACATATTTCCAGAGTTTATGAATATAATATGATTTTTTTTTTAAACGAAAAAAGATTTTGTGATGCAAAAAAATATTGATGTAATCATAGTAGTATCGACTAGATACACTCCTGTACTTGGTATCATTACAGTGGATGTCAGATGTCGATCCACCCATGGCATTTGTTTACATTGCAGTGTTTCCCACACATTCATTTATTTGTCGCGGCCCGACACGAAAGAATTACGTCCGCCACAAATAATAAAACATTAAAATAAAAAGTTTTTAAAATAAAAAACAAGAAAAAATGTCCTCTCCAGCTTCTCAGGCAAATCATATAGTTGATGTAGATGCCCATATCGGCTGTTCAGATTTACTTTACAAAAGAGAAGTGTAGGATACTTCTCTTGTTGCCTTATTTGTATTTGACTTTATTAAATGTATTTATATTAGAAACACAACATGTGTATATAACAAAAGGTGCAAAGTCTGCAGGCAGTAGGAAACAAATGGTTAAGTGTAGGGAGTAAAACTGATGGCAGTCTAAAGTTCAAGATTTTTGGAGCTCTTTGTTCAGTGGATTAGATGTTTGATGAAGCTCTGTGTCTATCTACCACCACTACTGTTTTCTGTTTATTTGTTACTGACTGTGGCAGGACACCTCTGCTTCTGTTTCACTTTATGTTGCTGGTAAATAATATGGTTGTAGTAGTAGGCTAAAGTTAAATTATTTAGTATGCACTAGTTAAAGGGGCAGAGCTTTGAGACAGTTTAGCTTTTATATTTTATAAGATATATTTTTTATAAGAACCATAATTAATACATATATTTCAGTGAATAACTTATTGTTCAAATCTGTATATAAATATGTACATAAAGTGTTATTATTATATTGTAAAATGGATGGATGGATGGACGTTTAAAACAAAACTGTTATTAATTAGTAAGTATACATTTTTGGAGCCTTTTTAGAGAAAATCAAATCATTGTAGTAAATTATGCAAATTACTCGACGATGTCATGGTGACCCCGCCCATAGCCCCACCCCCACCGCCACAGGTATCTTGGCAGTTTATGGGAAACACTGCATTGTGACGCCAGTGAGCTATCGTATCCTCCTACGGTGTGTAGTGAAGCCTGTTTAGCTATTCCTCGTCCTGCAGTGATAATGGTACTTGTAAAAAACTTACTTTATTTGTCGTTATGGAGACAAGGATTAGTGATTTAGAAGTAGCAGAGGAATTTTAGCTGCTAGGTCCCTAGCCATGTTTTAAAGCACCTCTTCCTGAGGGCGTTTCAGTGTTATAACTTCACCTTTATCTTTACTTTTTATGGCCAAAATGTGTTAATTTTCCTGTTTCTGTCTACACGCTGTGTCTGCTTGTAAGTACTCTGTGATCGTGCGCTGCCGAACATGCTCCTCTGCTTGTATTAGTATCAGCCATTCGTTAAAGGTGCGCCTTATAGTCCGGGGAAAAAAAGCTACGTCACACTACATTTCTGCACTTCCTTACCTCAAACTCGTCTTTCCACTGATGCTCCATCTGGAAGTTCTCTGCAGCTGTAGCCAGTTTCTGGGGGAAATTGAGGATGACAGGGATTTAGAGCGGGAAACAGGGCACAGTCACCGGCCGGTGTAATTATGGGAAATGTGCAGAAAAAGTCGGCGTGTTAGCAGCAGCCCAGACACCGATATATTATTACCATGCCTCGCTGGCAGAGCTCAAACTGCCAGGCTATCAAGGTCTTACAGCGTTGTGAGGCAAAAGGCCACGTCGCACAGCATAATAATGTCAGCGTGAAAAGGTTTTACAATTTGTGTGTGTGTGTGTGTGCATGAGTGTGTGTGTGTGCGTGCTCTGCAGAATATGAAATGGCACCTCACTGAATAAAGTCAAAGGCAAGGGAATTACGGACTGAGGGGTTGTCAGTCAAAGAGACTCATGTCCGATAAAAGGTGGGCGTAACAGTAAGTAAGTTAATGTCCCCTCTAAAAAAAAGTAGGCTTTGGCCTTCGCTGGATGCACTTTCGTGTTTTGCTGAGTGCCAAAGCAAATTAAAGAAATCAAGTGTGTAAAAAGCACGGAAGCAATTCCCGCAAAACTTTTTGGAGCGTCGGCCAATAAATAGTGCATTCAATTTGGGTGCAGGTCAGGACAAAGGTGACATACAGTAGGAAGGGGATTCATATTTTGTAAACACATAAAATGTCATCCTTTCCAAATATAACTGTTAATAAGGAGATAATACAAAATGTTAGTGAATATCGTTACCTGGGTGTCATTTTAGAGCCAACACTTGGCTTTAAAAAACGTATCAAACAGATGTGCCAGAGTCTTAAATACAACATAAAAACGTACAAATGTATCAGGAATTCATTAACACTGGAGGCAGCTCAAACTTATTTTAATGCAATGACTATGTCTCGTTTTTATTATTGTATAACATGTTGGTCGCAGGCAAGCAAAATGACACTGAGGCCATTGGAAACTTTGCACAATGGCTCAAAATCCTTGACCAAAAACCACAACACCACCATCATTGTTTAGTTCTCCAAAAATATAGATTGTTAAATTTAGCTAACATTCAAAGATTAGCATCAATACGAATGGCCCATCGAATCCTAAATAACACTGCACCAGCGCCACTTAAGCACTTTGTCCAGTTTGCATCTGCTGTGACAACTAGAAACACACGAGCCTCCACCAAGGGGCAGTGTAGCGTACCCAGATGTAAAACATATTTTGCACAATCAGCCTTTTCATCATACTTGCCAACCCTCCCGTTTTTACCGGGAGACTCCCGGTATTCAGAGCCTCTCCCGATAACCTCCCGGCAGAAATTTTCTCCCGACAAACTACCGGTATTCAGCCGGGGCTGGAGGCCACGCCCCCTCCAGCTCAATGCGGACCTGAGTGGGGACAGCCTGTTCTCACGTCCGCTTTCCCACAATATAAACTGCTTGCCTGCCCAATGACGTCATAACTGTAGAATGATCGAGGGCGAGTTCTTGGTTTCTTATGTGGGTTTATTGTTAGGCAGTTTCATTAACGTCCTCCCAGCGCGGTAACAACACACAACAGCAGTCACGTTTAGTCTACCGTAAAGCAGTTCGTCTGCCGTAAACATCAATGTTGTGACACTCTTAAACAGGACAATACTGCCATCTACTGGATAGCCTCCAGAACACTGAAATTCAAGTATTTCTTTTATTTATATGTATAATAAAATATATATATATATATATATATATATATATATATATATATATATATATATATATATATATATATATATATATATATATATATATATATATATATATAGCTAGAATTCACTGAAAGTCAAGTATTTCATATATATATATGTATATATATATATATATATATATATATATATATATATATATATATATATATATATATATATATATATATGAAATACTTGATTTGGTGAATTCTAGCTTAAATATATTCCCCTCTTAACCACGCCCCAACCCCGCCCCAACCCCCACCTCCCGGTATCGGAGGTCTCAAGGTTGGCAAGTATGCTTTTCATATAAAGCCATAAAGGAATGGAACGACTTCACAACAAACTTGAAAAGTCTAACAGATTACTCTTCATTCACAATTGAAGTTAAAAAGTGGCTTTGGAGCAATCAAAGCTGCTCACACGGTCACTACTGTGGGCATTATGTTTGACACATCAACTTAATGTGTATTATATTTATCCATGAGAGCATTTTTGTTGTAAATTGTGAGGTGTGTCTGTTAAAATCATGGTTTTTTTTACAAATGATGAAAGATGTGAACAAGAGTATGTATTGTCTTTGTGTGATGATTTAAATGAGGTGTGGTTGTATTGTATATTAAGTATGTGTCCATGAAAGGGTATTTTATGACTTGTGTATGATTTTATTGTCATAATTTTATTGCATGATTTTTGTATCCCTTTAATTTAGGTAGCCAGGGACTGCAGATGGAAATGAGCTATTTAGCTATAATCATGTACAGAACATATCTGTCTTTGAGTTTAATGTTTCTGTGCATTGTCCCTTCAAATAAAGACTAAACCAGTTGTTCTTAACCTTGTTGGAGGGACTGAACCCCACCAGTTTCATATGTGCATTCACCAAACCCTTCTTTAGTGAAAAATATACATATTTGTTCTTAATTTATAAATTTATAAATATTAATCATGAAATGATGTTATTATATTACGAAATACTAATAAAGATATATTTTACAAACAGAAAGTTACAGGAATGTACACATGGTCCCATGTTAACATCTCATTGTGCAACATGTGAATGTTTTAGTGGGAACTAAATGCGATATCGGAAAGGGGTGCAAATTATTTCCAAAGCAGGACCCCCACCCAGACATACAATACTACTTGTGGGGCGGTATAGCTCGGTTGGTAGAGTGGCCGTGCCAGCAACTTGAGGGTTCCAGGTTCGATCCCCGCTTCCACCATCGTAGTCACTGCCGTTGTGTCCTTGGGCAAGACACTTTACCCACCTGCTCCCAGTGCCACCCACACTGGTTTAAATGTAACTTAGATATTGGTTTTCACTATGTAAAAGCGCTTTGAGTCACTACAGAAAAGCGCTATATAAATATAATTCACTTCACTTCACTTCACTACTAGTACACAGCTCATGAAAACTATATTTTTTGTTATTGTCATTGTAAGTGGACCAAAACACTTATTTTAGAAAATAATCCCATGGAAATGACTGCTGTCATTTGATTATAATAATAGAACATTCATCCATCCATCCATTTTCTACCGATTGTCCCTTTTGGGGTCATTAACTTGGCATTTAGTCAGGTTTGGGACAGGTGTGCTGCTGGTGTGACCACAGTGTGCACATCTAAGTTAAAGTACCAATGATTGTCACACACTGGGTGTTGGTGAAATTTGTCCTATGCATTTTGACCCATCACCCTTGTTCACACCCTGGGAAGTGAGGGGAGCAGTGGGCAGCAGCAGTGGCCACACCCGGGAATCATTTTTGGTGATTTAACCCCCAATTCCAACCATTGATGCTGAGTGCCAAGCAGGGAGGTAATGGGTCCCATTTTTATAGTCTTTGGTATGACTCGGCCGGGGGTTAGGAACTCACAACCTACCGATCTCAGGGCGGACACTCTAACCACTAGGCCACTGAGCAGGTCCACGCATATGGAAAATTAGAGGGAACATTGTTTGGGGGTATCCATAATACGCAGATAGGGAGAAGTTTTTATTTACACAATGAGTCGGGTGTGTCTCGACCTCCGCGGCGGAGGCTCCGCCGAACCCCTGAAGCCGACTCGCCGAACCCCTAGGGTTCGATCAAACCCAGGTTAAGAACCACTGGACTAAACAAACAATGTGGCCACATTCATCGCCGTTTACCAGACACATGAAACGTGACGAATTGGGGGTTGGGAGTGTTGAATATGTTCAAATGTTTTTTTGTGGCAATTCCAACTTTGACCAGGTCAGTTGCTGTGTAAAGTGGCGCTTTCCATCATTTTCAACAGACTGCATTGCAAAATGATTAACCCCCAACCAGGGTTGTACGGTATACCGGTATTAGTATAGTACCGCGATACTAATGAATCATATTCGGTACTATAACCGCCTGTAAAAAGTACCGGTCCCCCACACATCGTGTAGCGAGCGGCAAATGTCTGTACGCAGTCTTGTAACTAATTCAATGTCACAAATCCTTGTCCCCATGGAGACTAATCAAGTACGCATTATGACTAATCATGCCAAACCCTCACACCGCAGCCATGATAATGGTTGAGTAAACACTTGTCCATAGTTGACAATGTTAAGACAGTATATCATTATGTCCAATCATTAACCACTTGGGTGACTATTTTAACTTTGAATACTCTAATCACTTGTGAATGAAGGCCATACTTAAAGGCCTACTGAAATTATTTTTTTTTATTTAAACGGGAATAGCCGATCCATTCTATGTGTCATACTTGATCATTTCGCGATATTGCCATATTTTTGCTGAAAGGATTTAGTAGAGAACATCGACGATAAAGTTCGCAACTTTTGGTCGCTGATAAAAAAAAGCCTTGCCTGTACCGGAAGTAGCGTGACGTCACAGGTTGAAAGGCTCCTCACATTTCCCCATTGTTTACACCAGCAGCGAGAGCGATTCGGACCGAGAAAGCGACGATTACCCCATTAATCTGAGCGAGGATGAAAGATTTGTGGATGAGGAATGTGAGAGTGAAGGACTAGAGTGCAGTGCAGGACGTATTTTTTTCCCCTCTGACCGTAACTTAGGTACAAGGGCTCATTGGATTCCACACTTTCTCCTTTTTCTATTGTGGATCATGGATTTGTATTTTAAACCACCTCTTGAAAATGAGAGTCGAGAATGCGAAATGGACATTTACAGTGACTTTTATCTCCACGACAATACATCGGCAAAGCACTTTAGCTACGGAGCTAACGTGATAGCATCGGGCTTAACTGCAGATAGAAACAAAAGAAATAAACCCCTGACTGGAAGGATAGACAGAAAATCAACAATACTATTAAACCATGGACATGTAACTACACGGTTAATGCTTTCCAGCCTGGCGAAGCTTAACAATGCTGTTGCTAACGACGCCATTGAAGCTAACTTAGCTACGGGACCTCACAGAGCTATGCTAAAAACATTAGCTATCCACCTACGCCAGCCAGCCCTCATCTGCTCATCAACACCCGTGCTCACCTGCGTTCCAGCGATCGACGGAGCGACGAAGGACTTCACCCGATCATGGATGCGGTCGGCGGCTAGCGTCGGATAGCGCGTCTGCTATCCAAGTCAAAGTCCTCCTGGTTGTGTTGCTGCAGCCAGCCGCTAATACACCGATCCCACCTACAGCTTTCTTCTTTGCAGTCTCCATTGTTCATTAAACAAATTGCAAAAGATTCACCAACACAGATGTCCAGAATACTGTGGAATTTTGCGATGAAAACAGAGCTTTTTGTATTGGATACAATGGTGTCCGAATACTTCCGTTTCAACCATTGACGTCACGCGCATACGTCATCATACATAGACGTTTTCAACCGGGAGTTTCGCAGGAAATTTAAAATGTCACTTTATAAGTTAACCCGGCCGTATTGGCATGTGTTGCAATGTTAAGATTTCATCGTTGATATATAAACTATCAGACTGCGTGGTCGGTAGTAGTGGCTTTCAGCCATACATGTCACACTAAGAGTGGCCGTATGAACAACGCTACCACTGTCATAAACATGTGCCATATAGTGAAACCACACTAAACAACAATGAAAAACACATTTTGGGAGAATATTTGCACCACAACACAACATAAACACCGCAGAACAAATTCCCAGAATTGCTTGCAGCACCAACTCTTCCAGGATGCTACAATATAAACAAACGTCATTGGTGGATCTACACCTAACACCACCGTGATGATACCAAGTACTGGATCGTATCCAGTCAATATTACTATGATTACATCGATATTTTATAGCATCACAAAATCGTAGTTTTTAAAAAAATGTATATTATGTTTATAAAGTCAGTAAATATGTCCCTGGACACATGTATGATCCTGTAACTACTTGGTATCGGATTGATACCCACATTTATGGTATCATCCAAACAGAAAAATAAGTGATTATCACATTTTAACAGAAGTGTAGATAAAACATGTTGAAACAGAAAATAAGCAGATATTAACAGTAAATGAATAAGTATATTAATAATCAATGTTTACAGTTTGTCCCTCATAATGTTGACAAAATAATAGGTGTATAAATGACACAATATGTTACTGCATACGTCGGCAGACTAATTAGCAGTCTTTGTTTGTTTACTTACTAAAAGACAAGTTGTCTAGTATGTTCACTATTTTATTTAAGGACTAAATTGCAATAATAAACATATGTTTAATGTACCCTAAGATTTTTTGTTAAAATAAAGCCAACAATGACATTTTTGTGGTCCCCTTTATTTAGAAAAGTACCAAAATATTTTGGTACCGGTACCAAAATTTTGGTATCGGGACAACACCACCTTCAACTCATGCGGGATCCACCCAGGAACGGGGCCATATCAATTCCTTATTTACCGTAAAGCAATGTCTTTTCACTTCGTACCATCAGAGTCTACTTGCATCGGGGCCAGTGAACCCCCGATATCCAGTAGATGGCGCTGTTGCGTAAAATCAAAACACTTTGGTCCCACGTTACTGACACCAGGATTCTGATGAAGAGCAGTTCACACTCGGCCTAAAAAGTGTGACAACTAACGCCGTTTCCCCCCAAGCACTGTCAGGAATGTGAGAGCCTCACTCCACGCTTGAATAACCATAACCTAATGACAAGTGATTATTTATTGATTTTTGACAGCGAAAATAGTTACAGCTTGACATTCAATTGTGAGACGAATGATGGCCTTCTAAAGGTTAAGATATGAATGTATAATTCCATCCCACCTGATGCCATTCTTTGACTAATATTCCAATTTAGTCATTCATGCTCACTAAAAATGATTTGGTGTACATTTTAATGGCCTACTGTATTCATGGAAAAATGGCTTGTAAGGCAATTTGTGACATTTTTTAAGATTTGTTTTATACAACGCTTTGATGCATTATGATCCTACTTTTTAAACATGTTTGAATATAAATGAAACATTTAATTTCAAATATGATTTGTGCTTCTATTAGGCATCTAAAAGCACGTTCAAAACATTGCTACTCTTTGTATTTTTTCAAACTAAAGGATTGGATAATTGAATTGTGTTAAAGACAAAACGTGTCTTCAGTACAACTTATTACAATGGAGTTCTATGATTAGTCCTATAGTGTTTATCAGAATGTATTTGAATAGACTATATCACAGATGTCAAACTCAAGCCAGATGTGGCCCGCCACTTCATTTTATTTGGCCCTCGAAAGCCTAGAAATAACATGTATCAAAGTACTGTAACTTGTCTTACTAAATGTATTATTTATTTCTATTTTGGGAGAAAAAAAATGTATGTACTCCTTGTAACCGCAAATTATGTCTAATTAATTGTCTAATTATGCAAAAATTAATGATCAAATATTCAAACCACTTTTTAAATAAAAATAAATACTACTAATAATGATTTCAAAGCTAGTTTTCCATCAAATTGTACAATGTAAAAGTAGCAATAGATTTCATGGTAAAATTGCGAAATTCACTGTGGTTTTTACAGCATTTTTCTCTGAATGAAAAAAACAGCACTTTTTTTTACTGTAATAAACTGTGGTGCTGTTTTCGCATTTACAGTAACACACCGAAAAATCTGCAGTTGTTGGTTTGCGGTAAACAAAAACTGTCAGCTCAGGTGCCAACATTTTACTGTAAAATTGCAGGTTTTTTTATTTACAGTAAAAAAAGTACATTTTACAGTAAAATTCTGGCAACTGAGCTGCCTTTTTTAACCATAAAAACAGCAGTACTGTTTTTCCATTTACAGTAATATACACTACATTTTGAGGTGAAATTATTGCAACTTACCATATATTTTTTTACATTTGAGTTTAAAATAAAATCTAATCATAAAATGCATCAAACAATTGTGTAATAATAGTATTCACTGTAAGAAGCGGCCCTCTGGGGCCAAACATAACTGCGATTTGTCCCTCAGTGAAAACAACTTTGACACCTCGGACTATATGAACTCCAGTAAAAGGGCAGGCACTAGGACCATGTTTCTCTCAGGTCTGCCAACATAAAAGCCACGCCCATTCTGCTGGTTGTGAGCATGGTCCTAGTGCAGGGGTGGGCAATTAATTTTTACCGGGGGCCGCATGAGCAACCCAAGCACTGCTGGAGGGCCACATCGACAATATTTCAATTAAATTTTGCTCAATATTATTTTTGATATATACCGTAAGATAAATAATAATAATAATGGTAATAATAATAATAATTAATAATAATAGTAATACTTCAACATAGTGTATGTAACAGCATTCCATGACTAATATAAATAAATTAACATTAATAATAAATGACAGTAAAATAAGCACACGTATGACTGAGGAGTCATAGTGTAACTTTGTGTGATGTTTGAGTTGTCCGACTTTTTGTGTGGCCATAAACGCACCAGTGGTTTAGTGGTATGTGTGTTGGTGACAGATGACAAGTTGGTTTTGGCCTGGTTTGTACGGCAGAAAATGACTAGTTTTTCCAGATAGAAGTGTTTTACTTATGTTTTTGGTGTGGTTATGGCCGAATATAAACAGTTTTGCTCAATAAAGTGATCGATATAATTCCTGGCCTCGAAGCATCTCGATAGACGTTACAATAATTGAACGGTGTTCAATTGAACGGTGTTGACGAACACCGTTAGGGCCGCTTGTTGTCACTGTCACTCAAAGTTGCATTGCAAAATTACATAGAATAAATATGTTTATTTTGTTTAGAATTCAGATGGGATTTGATTTGGTGCGCGGCATATATTTGCTGCGCGCAGCAGACGCTTGAGCAGTGCGCAATTGCACAGGCACGCACCTTAGAGGGAACGTTGCTTGGCAGTCCATGTCTTGTTGGAAACACGCCATTCTTCATCAACTTTTCTCTTTTTAGCGTCTTGGGTGTAAACCGTGCATCACTTGTCGCTGCATGTGCACCTTCACTCGCAGGTTACACACTGACACACGCCCATAAATAATAATTTTCAAAATAAAAGCAGCACAGTTGTATTGCGCGCACGACATAGATGTTTTTTCAACTTTATTTTGTAATTAATGATTGCAGCTGTTCACATTCACTCAAAATCACGCACACGCATACGTCCACACGGAAGTAATACAAATAACGATTTTCAAAACAAAAGCAGCACCGTTGTATTGCACACTCGACATAGATACTTTTTAAAATTTATTTTGTAATTTATAATTGGCCTCACGCGGGCCGGACAGGGACGCACAAAGGGCCGGATGCGGCCCGCGGGCCGCAGAATGCCCAGGTCTGTCCTAGTGCCTGCCAAATTTAGCATTAATTTTGCCATCATACATTAATCAGTCAATACATTTTAAGATTAAAGATTAAAGATACCAATGATTGTCACACACACACTAGATGTGGTGAAATTTGTCCTCTGCATTTGACCCATCTTAGAGATTTCAAGAACATTTCTCAATATGTTTAATCTTTGATTGATTGATTATTTGAAACTTTTATTAGTAGATTGCACAGTGCAATTGACCACTGAATGGTAACACCCCAATAAGTTTTTCAACTTGTTTAAGTCGGGGTCCACATTAATCAATTCATGGTAAGACAAAAAAAGTTGTTACTTACTATAAATAATTTAATTGAAAAGAAAATTACTTTATTACTTTTTTGATGAAATTATTCAAACTTTTTGGGAAATCAAACACTTTTTTTAATTGTTTCCCTCGTTTTTTATACATTTTCGCAGAGCATTAATTGGTCGAATTTATTTATATTGCACTAAACAGGAAGTACTTTAACAGTTTGAGATCAGATTGCTATATTGCAAAAAAAAAAAAAAAAAAAAAAAAAACAGAAGTTACACGACTAAAACACCAAAATAAAATATGTCAAGGCATCCTAGAAAAAAATCCACCCAAGTGGGGAAAAAGGCTTCGGAGCAAGAAGCTTGTGTACGATCCTCTGTGGTTACTTTGCAAGAAGACAAGCTGCGGCGGTATTTCTTCAAATCCAAGTATCACAGGGGGCTTATAATACTTTCACCAGGGTTCCAGTATGCCAGCAGATAGTTTATGAAACAAGCTTTGTGAGGATTGCTGCAACTTGATAACCGTATAAAATCTCACTCTTTCCTTCTCATCAATCATTTACTGCACGGACAGTTAAAGTCAGAAAAAAGGCCAGAGGTTTGACAGGAATAAAAACACGTTTTGTTTAAATACCATATTTTTCAGATCATAGGGCGCACCGGATTAAAAGGCGCACTGCCGATGAGTGGGTCTAGTCAGGTCTTTTTTCATACAAAAGGTGCACCGGATTATAAGACGCATTAAAGGGGTCGTATTATGATTTTTAAAAAAATGTAAAACACTTCCTTGTGGTCTACATAACATGTGATAGTGGTTCTTTGGTCAAAATGTTGCATAGATCAGTGTTTTTCAACCACTGTGTGCCGCGGCACACTATGTTTTTTGCAAACCAGTAATTATAGTCTGCAAATGATGTGTTGTTGTTGAGTGTCGGTGCTCGGTAGAGTAACCGTGTAATACTCTTCCATACCAGTAGGTGGCAGTAGTAGTAAATGTCGGAAACAGCGGGAGGCAGTGTGCAGGTAAAAAGGTATCTAATGCTTAAACCAAAAATAAACAAAAGGTGAGTGCCCCTAAGAAAAGGCATTGAAGCTTAGGGAAGGCTATGCAGAACTAAACTAAAACTTTGCTGTCGTCCAGAATGCTGGACGACAGCAAAGACTTACTGCGGAGCAAAGACGGCGTCCACAATGTACATCCGAACATGACATGACAATCAACAATGTCCCCACAAAGAAGGATGAAAACAACTGAAATATTCTTCATTGCTAAAACAAAGTAGATGCGGGAAATATCGCTCAAAGTAAGACATGAAACTGCTACAGGAAAATACCAAAAAAAGAGAAAAAGCCCCCAAAATAGAAGCGCAAGACACGGAGTAAAACACAAGAGCTATATTGATGCATGGTTAGTTATGGTTTAAAGTCATATCCAACAATTGCGACAACGATTTTTTTACTGTCAACTGAGTTTCGTTTTTTTAATGATTTCTGTTGGTGGTGTGCCTCTGGATATTTTCAACGCCAAAAATGTGCCTTGGCTCAAAAACACTGGCATACAGTAGATGATGTTTTACAGATCATCTTCAAGCCGCTTTCTGACAGTCGCTTCAGGATGCGCCATTTTGTGGGCGGTCTTATTTACGTGCCTCCACTTGGACAGCGTCTTCTCCCCGTCATCTTTGTTGCAGCGGTGTAGCGTGCAAGGACGAGAGTGGAAGAAGTGTCAAAATATGGCGCTAACTGTTTAAATGACATTCAGACTTTACTTCAATCTATAAACGGAGCAGCATCTCTTCATCCGTGGCTCACTAGTGCAACAACAACGCCGGAAATGGGTCCCGTGAAAAAGCGTTCCGTGAAAAAGCGTCCGACCGGAACCCTCTAATAACTAAAGTTTCTTGGGTGAATAATGTAAACTCACTACACCGGTATGTTTTAACGCTTTCATGGGGAGTTTACTGACAGATATAAGTAAGAACTTTACACTACTTTATATTAGAAATGGCAACAGCGGAGGATGAATGTCACATAACAAGAAGATAGAGAAAAAGAAGAAGCTTATGACTACGGTGTCGACACGGACTACAAAGGCGGACGCGCGTACATTTACAGGACTTTTCCAGATCCCAAATACATATCAGCAGGTACCAGAAGGTAAGGAAAGTTAGTTTTGTATAACATTGTGAAACAAAACGCCTTCTAATGTCTGCTAATAGGTGCCATTGTGCGGTCCTTATACACACACCATAATAATACTCGTATGTTTAATGCGCTGACAATCCATCAAGCGGTGTGGCTTCATAGCTTACCGAAGTCATACTAAAAACATTTTGACCAATTTTTCAGCGCCGTGTGTAATGTTCTATATTTTCAATGGAACATTTAAAGTTTTGGTGTTGTTTACCGGCGTCATCTTGCAGTTGACACATATCTCTTATGTGTGACTGCCATCTACTGGTCACACTTATCATTACACCACCCACCAAATAAAATTGCTTCGAAGTCTGTAAGCACAACCAGAATGATCCCGTACATTAGGCGCACCGGGTTATAAGTCGATTTTTGAGAAAATGAAAGGATTTTAAGTGCGCCTTATAGTCTTGCTCATATGACAACAGCTTGTAGTAGTGCTCCTGATTGCCAAACGCATTGCTCAGCTATAGCTGTTCAATATGCATCGTTTACTACCTGTCCATTTTATATGCTTCTTCATGCATTTAAATGCAGCACGGTGTCAAAAATGGCCACCTTATCCAGACTGTGACTGTGTACAATACATGCACATGCATATACACGTCTATACAAACACACGCCTCCGTGGAGAGCAGACGGACACGCTTGTTAAAAATTCATGACAGGACTTCAACGGAGTGGGGGCTGCATTCCTCTCTGGGAGATATGGGGGAGGAAGTGGGTGTGTGTGTGGAAATAGGCCTAATTACCCTATCCCTCACTTGATATCCCTTTGTCAAACACACACACACACACACCTTGGATTTGATTAAAACCTGTCAGCATCTTAGAGTGATGTTTTATCTATTTCATCTTCAACATATCAGCACATCTAAAATGTTATTTCAGCTCGTGTGTCCAAACTCGATATTCTGGAAACTCCCATGGCAATTTTTCAGAACAAAAGCCAAGCAAGAAAGTGTTGAAATGAGATAGATAGTACTTTATTGATTCCTTCAGGAGAGTATCCTCAGGAAAATTTAAATTCCAGCAGCAGTGTACAGAATTGAGATCGAATTTAAAAAGTAAATAATAGGGGTATAAATGGAAACAAAATAGAAACATATTACAATAAGAATAAAAATAAAAAGCAACAATGAAAATAAAAATCTAACAGTAAAATAAGAATATAACAAGAGAAACTAGGCAGTAGTGACCATGTTATGAAAAAGTATTGCACTGTTATTGTTTTGCATCCCCTGTCATCCTAGTACCGCCCCCAGAGAGGAGTTGTACAGTCTAATGGCGTGTGGGACAAAGGAGTTTTTGAGTCTATTAGTCCTGCACTTGGGATGAAGCAGTCTAGCACTGAACAGGATCCTCTGGCTACTGATAACGGTATGCAGAGGGTGACTGGCATCATCCAGGATTCTCACTAGTTTTTCCACAATCCTCTTCTCTGCCACCGTCACCAGTAAGTCCAGTTTTATTCCGATTGTAGAACCGGCCCGCCTGATCAGTTTCTCCAGTCTGGAGCTGTCCTTCTTAGATGTTCTGCCCCCCCAGCACACTACCATGTAGTACAGAACACTGGCAACCACAGACTGGTAGTACAGCCACAAGAGTTTTCTACAGATGTTGAAGGAGCGCAGCCTCCTCAGGAAGTACAGCCTGCTCTGTCCTTTGCTGTACAAGTGGTCCGTGTTAACACTCCAGTCCAGCTTATTATCCACCCACAACCTGAGGTACTTGAATGAGTCCACGGTCTGTACCTCGACTCCATCGATCACAATAGGTTGTGACCTTGGACTCGACCTCCCAAAGTCATGACCAGCTCCTTGGTCTTTGACGGTTTGAGCTGTAAGAGGTTCCTGTGGCACCAGACAGCAAAGTCCCTCACAAGGCTCCGAAACTCCTCCTTTCTGCCGTCCCTAACGCACCCGACAATGGCTGTGTCACCCGCGTACTTCTGGATGTGACACAGTTCTGAGTTGTAGCAGAAGTCAGCGGTGTACAGGGTGAAAAGAAGAGGGGCCAGCACCGTTCCCTGCGGTGCTCCGGTGCTGCTGATCACAGTGTCAGACGTGATGTCCTTCAGTCTGACGTACTGTGGCCTATCGGTGAGGTAGTTTGAAATCCAGACAACCAGGCAGGGGTCCATTCGCATTCTGTCCAGCTTGTCCTGGAGAAGGGGGGCTGGATAGTATTAAAGGCACTCGAGAAGTTCAGGAACAGGACCCTCACAGTGCCATTTCCCTGATCCAGGTGTGAGTGGGCTAGGTGCAGCAGGTAAAGGATAGCATCCTCCACACCAACGCCTGCCTGGTACCCAAACTGCAGGCTGTCCTGGGCATGTTGCACCTGTGGTCTGAGGAGGCTCAGAAAGAGCCGCTCCATTGTCTTCATTATATAGGTATGAGAGGTGAGCGCCACTGGTCTGTAGTCGTTCAGCTCACTGGGGCAGTTCTTTTTGGGAACTGGAACGATGCACGACGTCTTCAAGAGGGTGGGCACTCTCCCCAGCTGCAGGCTGAGGTTGAAGATCCGCTGGAGTGGTTCATCCAGTTCTGCAGCACAAGTCTTCAGGAGTAGGGGGCACACCTTGCCTGGGCCTGCTGCTTTCCTAGGCTGTAGCTTCCTCAGTTGACCTCTGACCTGGTCCGCAGAGATGACTAATGTCTGCGTAGAGGTGGTGGAGGGGGGTGCTGCCATGGCTGGTGGGGAGGTGCATTGAGGGGTTTAGAAGAGGGGGTGGCTGCGATGGGGAGTGGGGGGTGGAGAGGACACGGGCTGGTTGAACCGGTTGAAGAAGTTATTCATCTCATTGGCCCTCTCTATTGTCTCCCCAACAGCTCTGGTCTTTGTCTTCAGAATCAGAATCACAATCAGAATAGTTTTTATTGCCATTGTTTGAGAACAGGTTCACAAACTAGGGATATTTCTTGGTGCAATCGTGCAACATAAAACACATATAACACAGATTTGGTAATAAAAAGAGCTGTAACTGAGCTATCAGATCTTGTTATCGTTCATGTGCCTGATGGCCGAGGGGCTTGTGGCCTGTGATGGTTTTCACACCTTCCCAGACCTCTCTCATGATGTTCTGCTGCAGCTTCTGCTCCAACTTCTTCCTGTAGCTGTCCTTAGCCTCCCTCACGCGTCGTTTCACCTCCCGCTGTGCTGCTCTCATTGCCTCCCTGTCTCCACTCCTGAAGGCAGCTTTCTTCTTGTTGAGGACAGCTTTAACCTCTTGTGTTACCCAGGGTTTGTTATTAGGGTAGCACCGAACAGTCTTACCAGGGCAGGTCACGTCCACACAGAAGTTGAGGTAATCCGTGAGACAGTGAATCAGCCCATCAATGTCCTCACTCTGTGGAAGCAGCACGTCCCAGTCTGTGGCGTTGAAGCAGTCCCTGAGGGCATCTTCCTTTTCAGGGGACCACGTCCTCACAGATCAAGTGTTAACAGGCTGTCTTTGGACTTGGGGGGTGCATTTTGGCTGCAAATGAACAAGATTGTGGTCAGACTTCCCTAGTGGAGGGAGGGGTGTGACCTTGTATGCATCCCTGACATTGGCATACAGTAGGTCAATTGTACAGTTGTTTCTCATGAGACAATCAACAGCCTGGTAAAAAGCAGCTAACGTTGAGTCCAAAGTAGCATGATTGAACTCCCCAGAAATGATGAAAAAAGCCTCAGGATGTTTTGTCTGTAGCGTTGATGTGATGGCGTGGATCATCTCACATGCATTGGCTGCATAAGCCCTCGGGGGAATGTAAACACAGAGGGAGATCACGTGACTGAACTCCCTCAGCAGATAGTATGGCCGGAGGCTAACAGATAGTAGCTCCAGGTCCGGGCAACACAATACTTTCTTCACGGAGATGTGTCCCGGGTTACACCAGCGGTTGTTAACATATATGATGAGCCCCCCCACCTTTGCTTTTCCCAAAATGCTTTAGTGTCTCTGTCAGCTCTCACTGCGGTGAATCCCTGCAGGTCCACGTTAGCATCCGGTACCAGGTGGTTATGAAGCTCGTCGATCTTGTTCGGCAGCGAGTTCACATTCCCCATGATGACGGAAGGAATGGGTGGTTTGTAGCGCCGTCGATTTTAGGGAGTGTTGCAGAGTTTTTGTTAGGCTGGATTTGGCGACGGAAGGCAGTCTCCGATTGTATTTATCTCACTCTGATAACGTATTCTCATACAGCACGGGTGTCAAACTCAGGGCCCGGGGCCCAGATCTGGCCCGCAAACACCTGGAAATGATGTGTCAATAAAGTACTTAATATTTTCTCACTAAATGTACCGTATTTTCCACACTATAAGGCGCACCGGATTATAAGGCGCATCTTCAATGAATGGCATATTTCAAAACTTTGTTCATATATAAGGCACATCTATGCATCCATTAGATGGAGCTGTGCTAAAGGGAATGTCAACAAAACGGTCAGATAGGTGAGTATAACTGTATTAATAGATTACAAACCAGCGTTCTGACAACTTTGTTCACTCCCAAAATGAATAAACAGCTGTTTTATTATTTTCCCCGAGGTAAAGTCAGTGACGTGGTGTTTTGTTTATCTTTTAACAACAGCAAGGTATAACATGTAGTGCAACATTTATATCACATAGTGGAGGGTAACTTTTCTCTGATTCAATAAACAGGTAAAAAAACAGTGATACTGTTACGGTAAATCAAACGTTAGTGCAATCACAATATAGTAACACTCGAAATAGTGCAGAACAATAACAATATATCAATAACTCAACGTTGCTCAAACGTTAATGCCACACACACACAAAAAAAAAAAAAAAAAATATATATATATATATATATATATATATATATATATATATATATATATATATATATATATATATATATATATATATATATATATATATATATATATATTGACTGTTGTTACCTAAAGTATATTAAGTGGGATTTTTCAGAAAAACAAATATATACAGTAACACAAAAACAACCTGTCTCTGTGATCACTATAGGTGTATAAATAATAATATAGTGTTAAATAAAATCAGTCCCTTGGGCACAAAACTGAAAATAATACACTTCTCCAAAAAGTACACTTCTGCTGCTATTGGAACATACTAACTACATGTTCCTAACTACACACACTATGACACTAAGAACACCACAGACATCAATCAACAATTATTTCCCCCTTACATGAGAGCGAAGCCTGGCAATTTGCCTATTGCCTGTTCTGCCCTCACTATACGTGTTGAGGTTATACAGCTTGGCAGACAGCTAACAAACAATCCAAAGCAGATTAATCCATTTAGGCTCTTTATTGTTGTTGGTCTTGCTTTGTCTTTTCCTATCTTTACTTTTGTCTTGCACTGGACTGTTATTTTTTTTTTTTAACTGAAATACACACAATGACAAATGTATAAGCTATGTGATTCAATTAACATACTGAAATGTAATACACAATATGTAAATATTAGCTTCACACAAATATACAGTACTATCATCAAACAAATACTTCTGAGTGTTGAAACTATTGCGATGGTGAAAATATACCACTGGCAGCCATTTTAAGTCCTCGAAACATCCATTGAAACAATGCACAAAAAATAGTTTTTCAATAAACATCTTAGTATCAAACTTAACCACTTTCCACCTTAATATTGAGTTACATAAACACGTTAAACAGTTTATAAATGATAAATAAATTGTAAGTTTACTTACAGACTTATCTTTTCCAAGACTTGTAAGAGCTAACACAACTTGTCTACTTCTCAATTTTCTCAACCCGGAAGTGCCCAAACTAATGACGCGTAGTATTTTCATATCGCCACAAGGTGTCAGTAAGATTCTACACTCAAATAGGCATAACATTGCAGGTCCCACAGGGCATTTCCTGTATGTGGGAAGGTATTCGTTCCCAGGGATTCAAATAAAGAACCAACTCTTTTTCTTTACTATAGTGGCCTCGATAACGGGAACCGGTTCTCAAAAAGGGATTTGAGTCCATGGAATCGGTTATTTTCTTATCGAACAACCGGGAGAACCGATTTTGAACATTATCCCTAATGACAACTGGATAATTTTTGACATTAGCACAACATTGTTTATGCAATTTAAAGGCCTACTGAAATGATTTTTTTTTATTTAAACGGGAATAGCAGATCCATTCTATGTGTCGTACTTGATCATTTCGCGATATTGCCATATTTTTGCTGAAAGGATTTAGTAGAGAAAATCGACGATAAAGTTCGCAACTTTTGCTCGCTGATAAAAAAAGCCTTGCCTGAACCGGAAGTAGCGTGACCTCACAAGCGGTAGTGCTGCTCACAATTCCCCGTTGTTTACAATGGAGCGAAAGAGATTCGGACCGAGAAAGTGACGATTACCCCATTAATTTGAGCGAGGATGAAAGATTCGTAGATGAGGAACGTTACAGTGAAGGACTTGAGAGGCAGTGATGGACGTATCTTTTTTCGCTCTGACCGTAACTTAGGTACAAGCTGGCTCATTGGATTCCACACTCCCTCCTTTTTCTATTGTGTATCACAGATTTGTATTTTAAACCATCTCAGATACTATATCCCCTTGAAAATGAGAGTCGAGAACGCGAAATGGACATTCACAGTGACTGAACATGTAAATACACGATTAATAATTCAGCTTTGCGAAGCTAAAAAAATAGAAGCTAACCTAGCTACGTAGCCAACGTGATAGCAGCAGTCTCAAATGCAGATAGAAACTAAATTAAAAAAAAACCTGACTGGATGGATACAGAAGATCAATAATACTATTAAACCATTAACATGTAAATACACGATTAATAATATTCCGCTTGGCGAAGCTAAAAAAAACAGAAGCTAACCTAGCTGCGTAGCCAACCTGATAGCATCAGTCTCAAATGCAGATAGAAACTAAATTAAAAAAAAAAACTTGACTGGATGGATAGACAGAAGATCAATAATACTATTAAACCATGAACATGTAAATACACGATTAATAATATTCCGCTTGGCAAAGCTAAAAAAAAACAGAAGCTAACCTAGCTGCGTAGCCAACCTGATAGCATAGCAGTCTCAAATGCAGATAGAAACTAAATTAAAAAAAACCCTGACTGGATGGATAGACAGAAGATCAATAATACTATTAAACCATGAACATGTAAATACACGATTAATAATATTCCGCTTGGCAAAGCTAAAAAAAACAGAAGCTAACCTAGCTGCGTAGCCAACCT
This sequence comes from Entelurus aequoreus, assembly GCF_033978785.1. Taxonomy (NCBI): domain Eukaryota; kingdom Metazoa; phylum Chordata; class Actinopteri; order Syngnathiformes; family Syngnathidae; genus Entelurus; species Entelurus aequoreus. The sequence continues at coordinate 41,669,229 of NC_084754.1, forward strand.
GATAGCATCAGTCTCAAATGCAGATAGAAACTAAATTAAAAAAAAACCTTGACTGGATGGATAGACAGAAGATCAATAATACTATTAAACCATGAACATGTAAATACACGATTAATAATATTCCGCTTGGCGAAGCTAAAAAAACAGAAGCTAACCTAGCTGCGTAGCCAACCTGATAGCATAGCAGTCTCAAATGCAGATAGAAACTAAATTAAAAAAAAACCCTGACTGGATGGATAGACAGAAGATCAAAAATACTATTAAACCATGAACATGTAAATACACGATTAATAATATTCCGCTTGGCGAAGCTAAAAAAACAGAAGCTAACCTAGCTGCGTAGCCAACCTGATAGCATCAGTCTCAAATGCAGATAGAAACTAAATTTAAAAAAAACCTTGACTGGATGGATAGACAGAAGATCAATAATACTATTAAACCATGAACATGTAAATACACGATTAATAATATTCCGCTTGGCGAAGCTAAAAAAAACAGAAGCTAACCTAGCTGCGTAGCCAACCTGATAGCATCAGTCTCAAATGCAGATAGAAACTAAATAAAAAAAAACCCTGACTGGATGGATAGACAGAAGATCAATAATACTATTAAACCATGAACATGTAAATACACGATTAATAATATTCCGCTTGGCGAAGCTAAAAAAACAGAAGCTAACCTAGCTGCGTAGCTAACTTAGATGTGGCGGCGGGCGTTGTACGCTTTTGACGACACCCCGGCCGCCATCAGAGTCGGCAAGAAACATATATTTCCCCAAAGTTACGTACGTGACATGCACATATCGACACGCACGTACGGGCAAGCGATCAAATGTTTGGAACTCAAAGCTAGACTCACCGTAGTGCGTCTGCTATCCTGCTCAAAACACAACACAACCTCCTGGTGTTGGTGTTGCTGTAGTCCGCCGCTCCACCGATCGCACCTACAACTTTCTTATTTGCAGTCTCCATTGTCCATTAAACAAATTGCTCAATCGCTTTATTAACAAGCGGTAACTGGTTGTAGTTCAAAAAGTAACGCACACACATACACGAGCTGCTGTTAGCCAAAACTCACGCTCACACGCACTCAAGTTCTCCGCCAACTCACTCGCGCATGCACGTTCCCCAAACCCTTAAAGACACAGTACACTAATGCAAATATCACAGATATTACAGTATTGTACTTAGCCGCTAAGACACCGATCGATCCCACCTACAACGTTCTTCTTTGCAGTCTCCATTGTTCATTAAAGGCCTACTGAAATGAATTTTTTTTATTTAAACGGGGATAGCAGATCTATTCTATGTGTCATACTTGATCATTTCGCGATATTGCCATATTTTTGCTGAAAGGATTTAGTATAGAACAACGACGATAAAGATTGCAACTTTTGGTATCTGATAAAAAAAAGGCTTGCCCCTACCGGAAGTAGCGTGACGTAGTCAGTTGAACATATACGCAAAGTTCCCTATTGTTTACAATGATGGCCGCATGAAGTGAGAGAGATTCGGACCGAGAAAGCGACAATTTCCCCATTAATTTGAGCGAGGATGAAAGATTTGTGGATGAGTAAAGTGCAAGTGAAGGACTAGTGGGGAGTTGAAGCTATTCAGATAGGGAAGATGCTGTGAGAGCCGGGGGTGACCTGATATTCAGCTGGGAATGACTACAACAGTAAATAAACACAAGACATATATATACTCTATTAGCCACAACACAACCAGGCTTATATTTAATATGCCACAAATTAATCCTGCATAAAAACACCTGCGTGTTTGTTATGCTAGCTCCTCTGCTAGCTCCTAGCTCCATAGAACACGCCAATACAATTCAAACACCTGATCAACACACACAATCACTCAGCCCAAAAGACCGTTTACCTAACCCAAGGTTCATAAAGCTTATATATTTTTAAAAAGTTACGTACGTGACGCGCACATACGGTCAAGTTATCGAATGCTTAGCAGCCAAGGCTGCATACTCACGGTACCTGATATTCAGCTGGGAATGACTAAAACAGTAAATAAACACAAGACATATATATACTCTATTAGCCACAACACAACCAGGCTTATATTTAATATGCCACAAATTAATCCTGCATAATAACACCTGCGTGTTTGTTATGCTAGCTCCTAGCTCCTCTGCTAGCTCCTAGCTCCATAGAACACGCCAATACAATTCAAACACCTGATCAACACACACAATCACTCAGCCCAAAAGACCGTTCACCTAACCCAAGGTTCATAAAGCTTATATATTTTTAAAAAGTTACGTACGTGACGCGCACGTACGGTACGGTACGTGTTATGCTAGCTCCTAGCTCCTCTGCTAGCTCCTAGCTCCATAGAACACGCCAATACAATTCAAACACCTGATCAACACACACAATCACTCAGCCCAAAAGACCGTTCACCTAACCCAAGGTTCATAAAGCCTATATATTTTAAAAAACTTACGTACATACGCAAAAAAAAGCCAAAGCTGCATACTCACAGTAGCACGTCTGCGTCTTTGTCATCCAAATCAAAGTAATCCTGGTAAGAGTCTGTGTTGTCTCAGTTCTCTACAGGCGTCTGTGTATCCAAGTCAAAAGTCCTCCTGGTTAGAGTCTCTGTTATCCGAGTTCTTCCATCTTGACTGCATCTTTCGGGAATGTAAACAAAGAAGCGCCGGCTGTGTACTGTTGTGGCTGACTACGTTCGAAAAATACGTCCATTTCGCACCGACAACTTTCTTCTTTGCTTGCTCGGCTTCCTTCTCCGTAATGCAATGAACATGATTGAAACAGATTCACGAACACAGATGTCCAGAATACTGTGGAATTATGAAATGAAAACAGAGCTTTTTCGTATTGGCTTCAATGTGGAAGGCATACCCGTGTTCGCCGGGCTACGTCACGCGCATACGTCATCCTCAGAGGCGTTTCGAACCGGAAGTTTAGCGGCAAATTTAAAATGTCACTTTATAAGTTAACCCGGCCGTATTGGCATGTGTTATAATGTTAAGATTTCATCATTGATATATAAACTATCAGACTGCGTGGTCGGTAGTAGTGGCTTTCAGTAGGCCTTTAAACAAATTGCAAAAGATTCACCAACACAGATGTCCAGAATACTGTGGAATTTTGTCGAAGAAAACAAGAGGCTTTTCTATCGGGTCCGATGGGGTCCAACCACTTCCGTTGCTTTTGTGACGTCACGCGCATAAATCATATCCAAAGGAGTTTTTCAACCGGAAGTGTGGCGGGAATTTTAAAATTGCACTTTATAAGTTAACCCGGCCGTATTGGCATGTGTTGCAATGTTAAGATTTCATCATTGATATATAAACTATCAGACTGCGTGGTTGGTAGTAGTGGGTTTCAGTAGGCCTTTAATAGTGCAGGGACAAGCGATAGAAAATGGATGCATGGACAAACAGCATGTACTCCATATACAATGTTTCTAGAGAGCATTACCTTAGTAAAAGCAACAAGTTGTATTATAACTCAGGTGTTCCTAATAACGTGGCCGGTGAAAAAACTACTGTATGTTTTGCTTAGGCTGTCTCTCAGTAGGCAACAACTCTCACGCTGTGTTTATACACCGAGCCCGGCAGTTTCCATGATGCAACGTCCCTGCCAGGGCATCGTTTTAAGGCACATGTGAGCTTCATTAAGACCAGAGGAAACAACCCAATAAATAAGAGCGGGGTACTTTCTGTGGCATTGACTTGGGAAAACAAGTCAATGTCAAATCTCACTATTTTGCGTCCATGGCTGCTGATTAGTTAAATCCTATCCATACTCGAGAAACAGTATTTTAATGCCATGCACAAAACCATTCTAAAGTCATTCCAGAGTTATTATAAGTTGTCGTTTGTGCAAATTGATTGACACGAGCAATCTCGCTGGGAAGAAAAGGATAACAAAACACATTTCGGAACCACAACAATTGAGTTAATGGGCGTCCCTAACTCGCTGCCTGCTGTAACGATCTAGATCTAACTGCTCATTAGTCTTCTTCGCAGTGATTGTGGCGTGGATGGCTCAGCTCCACACTCTAATGAGACCACTCCGTCAACTGTGGATGACCACTAGAGAAATGAGGAGAGCCACCTCTCAGCTGCAGCTAATGGGGAGGATGAGACCGGGGTTTTGAAAAGTGCCGCAGTGGAAGCACCAAGCACGGGGAGAGAAATCCACAAAGTCTGTAAAGTCGGACAGTGAGAATGCGGTGATGATTACAGTAGATGAGAGAAGGATACATGGTGTAATGCTGCATTCAAGTCTGCAAGAAAATAGGAAATATCTCATATTTGGAGCTAGTGTTGTCCCTCAGTGTGACCTGTGTGGCTGTTGACCAAGTATGCCTTGCATTCACTTGTGTGTGTGAAAAGCCGTAGATATTATGTAATTGGGCCGGCACGCAAAGGCAGTGCCTTTTAAAGGCCTACTGAAACTCACTACTACCGACCACGCAGTCTGATAGTTTATATATCAATGATGGAATCTTAACATTGCAACACATGCCAATACGGCCGGGTTAACTTATAAAGTGCAATTTTAAATTTCCTGCGAAACTTCCGGTTGAAAACGTCTATGTATGATGACGTATGCGCGTGACGTCAATCGTTGAAACGAAAGTATTCGGACCCCATTGAATCCAGTACAAAAAGCTCTGTTTTCATCTCAAAATTCCACAGTATTCTGGACATCTGTGTTGGTGAATCTTTTGCAATTTGTTTAATGAACAATGAAGACTGCAAAGAAGAAAGCTTTAGTTGGGATCGGTGTATTAGTGGCGGACTACAGCAACACAACCAGGAGGACTTTGAGATGGATAGCAGACGCGCTAGCCGCCGACCTCACCTTGACTTCCTCCGTCTCCGGGCCGCCGACCGCATCTGATTGGGTGAAGTCCTTCGTCGCTCCGTCGATCGCTGGAACGCAGGTGAGCATGGGTGTTGATGAGCAGATGAGGGCTGGCGTAGGTGGATAGCTAATGTTTTTAGCATAGCTCTGTGAGGTCCCGTTGCTACGTTAGCTTCAATGGCGTCGTTAGCAACAGCATTGTTAAGCTTCGCCAGGCTGGAAAGCATTAACCGTGTAGTTACATGTCCATGGTTTAATAGTATTGTTGATTTTCTGTCTATCCTTCCAGTCAGGGTTTTTTTTCTTTTGTTTCTATCTGCATTTAAGCCCGATGCTATCACGTTAGCTCCGTAGCTAAAGAGCTTCGCCGATGTATTGTCGTGGAGATAAAAGTCACTGTGAATGTCCATTTCACGTTCTCGACTCTCATTTTCAAGAGGATATAGTATCCGAGGTGGTTTAAAATACAAATCCGTGATCCACAATAGAAAAAGGAAAAAGTGTGGAATCCAATGAACCCTTGTGCCTAAGTTGCGGTCAGACCGAAAAAAGATACATCCTGCACTGCACTCTAGTCCTTCACTCTCACGTTCCTCATCCACGAATCTTTCATCCTCGCTCGAATTAATGGGGTAATCGTCGCTTTCTCAGTCCGAATCGCTCTCGCTGCTGGTGTAAACAATGGGGAAATGTGAGGAGCCTTTCAACCTGTGACGTCACGCTACTTCCGGTACAGGCAAGGCTTTTTTTTATCAGAGACCAAAAGTTGCGAACTTTATTGTCGATGTTCTCTACTAAATCCTTTCAGCAAAAATATGGCAATATCGCGAAATGATCATGTATGACACATAGAATGGATCTGCTATCCCCGTTTAAATAAAAACATTTCATTTCAGTAGGCCTTTAAGGTTTATTGGCGCTCTGTACTTCTCCCTACGTCCGTGTACCACTCCGTACAGCGGCGTTTTAAAAAGTCATACATTTTTACTTTTTAAAACCGATACCGATAATTTCCGATATTACATTTTAAAGCATTTATCGGCCGATAATATCGGCAGTCTGATATTATCGGACATCTCTAGTAAAAAGCACTTTCCATTGAGCAAACAACCTCAAAGTGCTACAGTGTATTAAAATATTAATAAAAAGATAATAAAATAAATACTAATAAAACCTAGAACTAGCACGCATATATCTAAAAAAAAAGGCTTTTTTAAAAAGAAGGGTTTTTAAGCCTTTTTTAAAAGCATCCACAGTCTGTGGTGCCCTCAGGTGGTCAGGGAGAGCGTTCCACAGACTGGGAGCGGCGGAGCAGAAAGCCCCGT
>NC_084754.1:41695411-41727911 GCF_033978785.1 Entelurus aequoreus
GAGGTGGGGCACGATGGCGAGCGCCTGGTGGCCGGGCCTGTCCCCATGGGGCCCGGCCGGGCACAGCCCGAAGAGGCAACGTGGGTCCCCCCTCCAATGGGCTCACCACCCATAGCAGGGGTCATAGAGGTCGGGTGCGAAGTGAGCTGGGCGGCGGCCGAAGGCAGGGCACTTGGCGGTCCGATCCTCGGCTACAGAAGCTAGCTCTTGGGACGTGGAACGTCACCTCGCTGGGGGGGAAGGAGCCTGAGCTAGTGCGCGAGGTGGAGAAGTTCCGGCTAGACATAGTCGGACTCACTTCGACGCACAGCAAGGGCTCTGGAACCAGTTCTCTCGAGAGGGGCTGGACTCTCTTCCACTCTGGCGTTGCCGGCAGTGAGAGGCGACGGGCTGGGGTGGCAATTCTTGTTGCCCCCCGGCTCAGAGCCTGCATGTTGGAGTTCAACCCGGTGGACGAGAGGGTAGCTTCCCTCCGTCTTCGGGTGGGGGAACGGGTCCTGACTGTGGTTTGCGCTTACGCGCCAAACCGCAGCTCAGAGTACCCACCCTTTTTGGATTCGCTCGAGGGAGTACTTGAGAGTGCTCCCCCGGGTGATTCCCTCGTTCTACTGGGGGACTTCAACGCTCATGTTGGCAGCGACAGTGAAACCTGGAGAGGCGTGATTGGGAAGAATGGCCGCCCGGATCTGAACCCGAGCTGTGTTTTGTTATTGGACTTTTGTGCCCGTCACAGATTGTCCATAACGAACACCATGTTCAAACATAAGGGTGTCCATATGTGCACTTGGCACCAGGACACCCTAGGCCGCAGTTCCATGATCGACTTTGTAGTTGTGTCGTCGGATTTGCGGCCTCATGTTTTGGACACTCGGGTGAAGAGAGGGGCGGAGCTTTCTACCGATCACCACCTGGTGGTGAGTTGGCTGCGATGGTGGGGGAGGATGCCGGACAGACCTGGCAGGCCCAAACGCATTGTGAGGGTTTGCTGGGAACGTCTGGCAGAGTCTCCTGTCAGAGAGAGTTTCAATTCCCACCTCCGGAAGAACTTTGAACATGTCACGAGGGAGGTGCTGGACATTGAGTCCGAATGGACCATGTTCCGCGCCTCTATTGTCGAGGCGGCTGATTGGAGCTGTGGCCGCAAGGTAGTTGGTGCCTGTCGTGGCGGTAATCCTAGAACCCGTCGGTGGACACCGGCGGTGAGGGTTGCCGTCAAGCTGAAGAAGGAGTCCTATCGGATTATTTTGGCTCATAGGACTCCTGAGGCAGCGGACAGGTACCGACAGGCCAAGCGGTGTGCGGCTTCAGCGGTCGCGGAGGCAAAAACTCGGACATGGGAGGAGTTCGGGGAAGCCATGGAAAACGACTTCCGGACGGCTTCGAAGCGATTCTGGACCACCATCCGCCGCCTCAGGAAGGGGAAGCAGTGCACTATCAACACCGTGTATGGTGAGGATGGTGTTCTGCTGACCTCGACTGCGGATGTTGTGGGTCGGTGGAGGGAATACTTTGAAGACCTCCTCAATCCCACCAACACGTCTTCCTATGAGGAAGCAGTGCCTGGGGAATCTGTGGTGGGCTCTCCTATTTCTGGGGCTGAGGTTGCTGAGGTAGTTAAAAAGCTTCTCGGTGGCAAGGCCCCGGGGGTGGATGAGATCCGCCCGGAGTTCCTTAAGGCTCTGGATGCTGTGGGGCTGTCTTGGTTGACAAGACTCTGCAGCATCTCGTTGACATTTGGGGTGGTACCTCTGGATTGGCAGACCGGGGTGGTGGTTCCTCTCTTTAAGAAGGGGAACCGGAGGGTGTGTTCTAACTATCGTGGGATCACACTCCTCAGCCTTCCCGGTAAGGTCTATTCGGGTGTGCTGGAGAGGAGGCTACGCCGGATAGTCGAACCTCGGATTCAGGAGGAACAGTGTGGTTTTCGTCCTGGTCGTGGAACTGTGGACCAGCTCTATACTCTCGGCAGGGTCCTTGAGGGTGTATGGGGTATCAGACTGTCTGATTGTGGCGGTCCGCTCCCTGTATGATCAGTGCCAGAGTTTGGTCCGCATTGCCGGCAGTAAGTCGGACACGTTTCCAGTGAGGGTTGGACTCCGCCAAGGCTGCCCTTTGTCACCGATTCTGTTCAAAACTTTTATGGACAGAATTTCTAGGCGCAGTCAAGGCGTTGAGGGGATCTGGTTTGGTGGCTGCAGGATTAGGTCTCTGCTTTTTGCAGATGATGTGGTCCTGATGGCTTCATCTGGCCAGCCAATTCAGCTCTCGCTGGATTGGTTCGCAGCTGAGTGTGAAGCGACTGGGATGAGAATCAGCACCTCCAATTCCGAGTCCATGGTTCTCGCCCGGAAAAGGGTGGAGTGCCATCTCCGGGTTGGGGAGGAAACCCTGCCCCAAGTGGAGGAGTTCAAGTACCTTGGAGTCTTGTTCACGAGTGGGGGGGGAGTGGATCGTGAGATCAACAGGCGGATCGGTGCGGCGTCTTCAGTAATGCGGACGCTGTATCGATCCGTTGTGGTGAAGAAGGAGCTGAGCCGGAAGGCAAAGCTGTCATTTTACCGGTCGATCTACGTTCTCATCCTCACCTATGGTCATGAGCTTTGGGTTATGACCGAAAGGCCAAGATCACGGGTACAAGCGGCCGAAATGAGTTTCCTCCGCCGGGTGGCGGGGCTCTCCCTTAGAGATAGGGTGAGAAGCTCTGCCATCTGGGGGGGAGCTCAAAGTAAAGCCGCTGCTCCTCCACATCGAGAGGAGCCAGTTGCCACCCGAGGATGCCACCCGAACGCCTCCCTAGGGAGGTGTTTAGGGCACGTCCGACCGGTAGGAGGCCACGGGGAAGACCCAGGACACGTTGGGAAGACTATGTCTCCCGGCTGGCCTGGGAACGCCTCGGGATCCCCCGGGAAGAGCTGGACGAAGTGGCTGGGGAGAGGCAAGTCTGGGTTTCCCTGCTTAGGCTGCTGCCCCCGCGACCCGACCTTGGATAAGCGGAAGAAGATGGATGGATGGATGGATGACTGGGATGTTCACTCCTTTAAATTAACTGCTAACTTTGTTAGTGTTCCAATAACATCAATATTTGCTAAATGTTTTGCCGTCTCATCGAATTGAACACTGGCTGAGTTGTCCGTGAGGCACAAAGATTGTGTGTTGGATGTGAGAGGTATCACTCCTGTTTATTTTTGTTGGCCAAACTGTTGCACTGAAGTACATCGCTGTTGTTGAAGAACAAAGCTGGTTTATTTGACTTTATCTTCATTAGCCAAACTGCTTTGTGTTTTATATTGATATCAAAAAGTAAACACCATGTTTTTTACATTACTTTATTAGCGATATTTTTTTCATCTCGCAAAGTAACGACTTTGATAACCATTCATGCGACATAGCGTTTTGTTAATGTTTTATGGTGTATATTTCCTATACGACCGATTTCTACACAAACTCTCAATGGATCTGTCCTGATACAGCATGTACATGTACACACATTAGCACAAGTAAATTTACATAACTTAAACATGTAAAACGAGAGATAAAGGCATCATGTAATAAAACATCTGACACGCTGATACTAATAATGAACAAAAACACAAATATTTGTCTTTAAATATATAGATCCAGAATGTAGAGCATTTTTATTAGATATTACAAATGACATGATGGTATTATGTTCACATCCCAACACTGTTTTACCAAACATAATGAATAATCATGATTAATAATCGTGATTTCAATATTGATAACAATAATCTTAATGATTTTGTCCATAATCGCCTAGTCCTAGGTGTAAGACTTGAACTCATATATTAACACTATTTGTATCTATGTATGTAGCTCAGTTACAGCTCTTTTTAGTATCAAATATGTGTTATATGTGTTTTATGTTGCATGATTGCACCAAGAAAAATTCCTAGTTTGTGAACCCGTTCTCAAACAATGGCAATAAAACTATTCTGAATCTGATTCTGATTCTGATCTATATGGACAAAAAGTGCAATTATGTCTTATATCCATAAGGTGCCATCTTGCAAATGTTTCACATGTATTTTTATTTATTTATAATGTCTATCTGTGTTGGCCCTGCGATGAAGTGGTGACTTGTCCAAGGTGTACCCCGTCTTCCGCCCGATTGTAGCTGAGATAGGCTCCAGCGACCCCGAAGGGAATAAGCGGTAGAAAATGGATGGATGGATAATATTATTTTGTTTCTGCCATATTACTTTGTTTATAATGCTTGTGTCGTTTTCATATGCACATTCAGCTTTCTACCTGAGGTACATATATACATTTTGAATTTGTGTGTTTTAAAAAAACAAAACAAATTTGGTTAAAGGATTTCAATATAAGTAGTTTTTGAAAAATTTTGAGCACATTTAAAATTACCGCGATAATAATAACCGTGATAATTTTGGTCACAATAACCGTGATAAGAAATGTTCACACCGTGACATCCCTATACTAGACAATTGTAACATAATTTTTTCGTTTTATATACTGTATATATATATATATATATATATATATATATATATATATATATATATATATATATATATATATATATATATATGCGCTTTGGAGCCCCTGCCTCTAAAGAAAAGAATGTTTGCCTTGGTGCCTTTCCAACTTCCATTTCTTGCCAAAAAAGGTGAGAAACAGGTAAACGCCAGGGAGGAGGGGGGGATGTAAAACAATATTCAGTCAAAGGCTGGAATCCAGGGAGGGAGTCCAGACTGAGGCCAAGGAAAAAAAACTCATAGCCCTAGCACACATAAACAAGTTATCGTATTATAAGTCGGAGTATAAGTCGCTACGGAGTATAAGTCGCACCGGCCGAAAATGCATAATAAAGAAGGAAAAAAACATATATAAGTCGCACTGGAGTATAAGTCACATTTTTTGGGGAATAGTATTTGATAAAACCCAACACCAAGAATAGACATTTGAAAGGCAATTTAAAATAAATAAAGAATAGTGAACAACAGGCTGAATAAGTGTACGTTATATGAGGCATAAATAACCAACTGAGAACGTGCCTGGTATGTTAACGTAACATATTATGGTAAGAGTCATTCAAATAACTATAACATATAGAACATGCTATACGTTTACCAAACAATCTGTCACTCCTAATCGCTAAATCCCATGAAATCTTATACGTCTAGTCTCTTACGTGAATGAGCTAAATAATATTATTTGATATTTTACGCTAATGTGTTAATAATTTCACACATAAGTCGCACCCCCAAACTATGAAAAAACCTGCGACTTATAGTCCGAAAAATACGGTACATAGAATCAACAAAACTTGCAACAGAGGCCTTCGTAGCTGCCACTCTATGGAGGCCGGCTCCCAATGCCTCCAGAAGCCAAACACTCTACCAGTGAAGTCTGATAAATCTTTGACCATGGCTCGAGTCATTACAAAATCTAATCAATCAGAATCAGAATCAGAAATACTTTATTAATCTCCGAGGGGAAATTAAGATTTTCAGCACAATCCCATTCAAGAGCAGACAAACATCACAGGGAGACAGAACTGGATCGCTGACGGGTCTGCCAACTTCCAGCGCCCCTTACAAAAAAGGTGATACACGTAAATGTTGGCGGGGTGGGGCGGTTTCTAAGCCTGGGCCCCTGGAGAGGGGGTCCAGACTGAGTCCAAGGGGGGTGGGGGGAAACCTCATAGCCATAGCACACATAAACATTTGTGTAAGAGGGAAACACAAAGGACAATAAAGACATTAAAAGAGCAGAGCTGATGCAACCAACTGCCACTCCATCAGTGCCACTTCTACACAGTCACAAAAGTAAAACAACAAAAAAAACCTACAAATAATCAACCAATAGTATACATTGCGCACGCACGATTGCACCATGCATAGACACGCAACCAAACAAAAACATCATTTCAACACCCACACACACTGTGGTGGCCTCTGCGGTGTTCCACGCCATCGTCTGCCGGGGTGGGGGGGGGAGTATGGCCAGGGACAGGAGCAGACCCAACAAAGCAGTGCTGAACTCTGTAGAACTTGCACCTGGCTCGCTGACAACAAGCTATCCATCCACTTGGGTAAAACGGAATCCATCCTGTTTGGGTCCCACATCAACCTTAAGAAAGTCAATGACTTCACCATAAAAGTGGGTGACATTGTTGTCACCAGGAAAAATGAGGTCACCTACCTAGGTTCCATTCAAGAGGCTAATCTGTCCTGTGATAAAATGGCAACCAAGGTAATCAAAAAGGTCAACCAACGAACGATATTTTTCTATAGAATCTCCTCTCTGGTCAACAAAAGCACCTTGAGGATTCTAGCGGGAATTCTCATTCAACCCTTTTTCGATTACGCATGCACCTCCTGGTACCCTAGCACCTCCAAAACCCTCAAATCTAGACTCCAAACATCCCAGAATAAGCTAGTCAGGTTACTTCTAGACCTCCATCCCAGATCCCACCTCACTCCTACCCACTTCTTCAAAGTGGGCTGGCTCAGGGTGGAGGACAGAGTTAAACAACTTGCACTGAGCCTGGTCTATAAAATCTGCTACACCTCCCTGATACCGAAGTACATGTAAAACTACTTCCTTAACGTAAATGACCGCCATAACCACAACACCAGGGGGAGCTCCACTAACCACGTTAAACCCAGATTCCGATCTAACAAAGGTCTTAACTCATTCTCCTTCTATGCCACATCAATATGGAATGCGCTCCCAACAGGTATAAAAGAAAGGGCATCTCTATCCTCCTTCAAAACCGCACTAAAAGTTCACCTCCAGGCAACTTCAACCCTAAACTAACACCCTCCCCGGATTTTTAATAATCAAACGTAAATAATCAAATGTAGATACTTTTTTTTTATGCTTTCTGATCTCTCTCTCTCTCTCTCTCTCTCTCTCTCTCTCTCTCTCTCCACTACTTGCTGTACATATCCTACCAAGTCAGACCTACACTGTTTCAATGTCCATTTCTCTGATGATACAATTGTTGATGACTGAAGTGATGATAACAACCAAGCCTACCCCCCCCATCCACATCCCACACCCCGGATTGTAAATAATGTAAATAATTCAATGTATATTCTCTGATGATTATCTTGTGTGATTACTGTATTATGATGATAGTATATATGATAGTATATATCTGTATCATGAATCAATTTAAGTGGACCCCGACTTAAACAAGTTGAAAAACTTATTCGGGTGTTACCATTTAGTGGTCAACTGTACGGAATATGTACTTCACTGTGCAATCTACTAATAAAAGTCTCAATCCATCAATCAAAGCAACCAAGAGAGTAGAGGTAGATGCACAGACCACAGTTTGAGAATCCCTGCTCGACTTTAACCAGAACTCAACTTTGAAAGACCTGACCTCTGTCCTCGGTCACCAGGGGTCAACATAAATAGGAATGTAATAAAGCCACTGCAAGTTTATAGAGTTGTCCAAAATTGTTTGACTGTGAGCTGGTGATATTCTTTACAGCAGGGGTGGGCAATTATTTTTTACCGGGAGCCGCATGAGCAACCCGAGCACTGCTGGAGGGCCAGATCGACAATATTTCAATTAAATTTTGCTCAATATTATTTTTGATATATACCGTAAGATTAATAATAATAATAATAATTAATAATAATAATACTTTCATTTAACCTAACTTAACTTTATACCAAAAGCACTGCTTTGGAAATCATTTGTACCCCTTTCAGAGATCACATTTAGTTCCCCTTAAACATCCTCATGTTGCACAATGAAATGTAAGCATAGGATGAAGTGTGCATTCCTGTAACTTTCTCTAGTAACAGCATTCCATGATTAATATAAATAAATTAACATTAATAATAAATGACAGTAAAATAAGCACATGTATGACTGAGGAGTCATAGTGTAACTTTGTAGGGTGTCTGAGTTGTCCGACTTTGTGTGTGGCCATAAACGCACCAGTGGTTTAGTGGTATGCGTGTTGGTGACAGATGACAAGTTGGTTTTGGCCTGGTTTGTACGGCAGAAAATGACTAGTTTTTCGAGATAGGAGTGTTTTACTCATTTTTTTAGTGTGGTTATGGCCGAATATAAACAGTTTTGCTCAATAAAGTGATCGATATAATTCCTGGCCTCGAAGCATCTCGATAGACGTTACAATAATTGAACGGTGTTCAATTGAACAGCGTTGACAAACACCGTTAGGGCTGCTTGTTGTCACTGTCACTCAAAGTTGCATTGCAAAATTACACAGAATAAATGTTTATTTTGTTTAGAATTCAGATGGGATTTGATTTGGTGCGCGGCATATATTTGCTGTGCGCAGAGGACGCTTGAGCAGTGCGCAATTGCGCAGGCGCGCACCTTAGAGGGAACGTTGCTTGGCAGTCCATGTCTTGTTGGAAACACGCCATTCGTCATCAACTTTTCTCTTTTTAGCGTCTCGGGTGTAAACCGTGCATCACTTGTCGCTGCATGTGCACCTTCACTCACAGGTTACACACGGACATACGCCCATAAATAACACTTTTCAAAATAAAAGCAGCACAGTTGTATTGCGCGCACGACATAGATGATTTTTCAACTTTATTTAGTAATTTGTGATTGCAGCTGTTCACATTCACTCACAATCACACACGCGCATACGTCCACACGGAAGTAATACAAATAACGCTTTTCAAAACAAAAGCAGCACCGTTGTATTGCACACTCGACATAGATACTTTTTAAAATGTATTTTGTAATTTATGATTGGCCTCACACGGGCCGGACAGGGCCGCAGAATGCCCAGGTCTGCTTTACAGTGAATAGAGATCTTACTTCACTCTCGAGGAGAACCCGAGACTCGCAACTGGTCGAACGCTGCATTAAATATTAACTAATCATGTCAAAGTGTGTTTAAATGAAGCTCAAACCACAATCTGCTATAAACGTCGCACAATAAAGAGCTCCGATTTCTTCTGGGTGAAAATATGAGGCCTGTCCCAGGGCGACCATAAGTCTAGTTAGAATTCCCCATCTGTGCTACTCCGTCCGACACACACCCAGGAACACACACCTTCTCACCAACACACACTCACACCGACGCAGACACCTTTCGTCTGCTTAATATAATCAGCGCAGAGCAGAGATGGGAGGTTGAGGAACATCTGCTCTGGAGACTTGAGATATCTCTGATCGTATCTCAGCTCGGGCTCATTATATCCACGCGTGCACACGCCATGATGTCTCATCTCGCGCTCATCATGTAAGCGCAGTGACAGCAGGCAACAGATGAATAATCATAAAGCTCGGGGCGCCATGTCTGTAGGACACGTGCACACATTACACAGGAATCACTCCACACACTTTCCATAGAACAAACGGAAGAAGTCAACTTAATTATTGACGAGGGTAAATGGAACAATTAAGGGGCATAGCAAACAAACACATTGTTGCGTCTTGTTAAAAATGCATAATGGCAATGATGCCAGCTTCCAGAGTGCCAGATGTATCTATAAATAGCAGTAAAGTTGTGTATTATCATTATTATGTATTTCAAATGTTTCAAATTCCATTACTATGGTCAGGGATGTATTTTTAAGCCACTAATAGACAATTACAGGCTAATTTATTGTCTGGAAGATAATCATTTTACACACCCTGTTTCCATATGAGTTGGGAAATTGTGTTAGATGTGAATATAAACACAATACAATGATTTGCAAATCATTTTCAACCCATATTCAATTGAATGCAAATCAATTTTTGCAAATAATAATTAACTTAGAATTTCATGGCTGCAACACGTGCCAAAGTAGTTGGGAAAGGACATGTTCACCACTGTGTTACATGGCCTTTCCTTTTAACAACACTCAGTAAACATTTGGGAACTGAGGAGACACATTTTTGAAGCTTCTCAGGTGGAATTCTTTCCCATTCTTGCTTGATGTACAGCTTAAGTTGTTCAACAGTCCGGGGGTCTCCGTTGTGGTATTTTAGGCTTCATAATGCGCCACACATTTTCAATGGGAGACAGGTCTGGACTACAGGCAGGCCAGTCTAGTACCCGCACTCTTTTACTATGAGGCCACGTTGATGTAACATGTGGCTTGGCATTGTCTATCACAGATGCTGGCTTTTCAACTTTGCGCCTATAACAATCGGGATGGTTCTTTTCCTCTTTGGTCCGGAGGACACGACGTCCACAGTTTCCAAAAACAATTTGAAATGTGGACTCGTCAGACCACAGAACACTTTTCCACTTTGTATCAGTCCATCTTAGATGAGCTCAGGCCCAGCGAAGCAGACGGCGTTTCTGCGTGTTGTTGATAAACGGTTTTCGCCTTGCATAGGAGAGTTTTAACTTGCACTTACAGATGTAGCGACCAACTGTAGTTACTGACAGTGGGTTTCTGAAGTGTTCCTGAGCCCATGTGGTGATATCATTTACACACTGATGTCGCTTGTTGATGCAGTACAGCCTGAGGGATCGAAGGTCACGGGCTTAGCTGCTTACGTGCAGTGATTTCTCCAGATTCTCTGAACCCTTTGATGATAATACGGACCGTAGATGGTGAAATCCCTAAATTCCTTGCGATAGCTGGTTGAGAAATGTTGTTCTTAAAGTGTTGGACAATTTGCTCAGGCATTTGTTGACAAAGTGGTGACCCTCGCCCCATCCTTGTTAGTGAGTGAGTGAGCATTTCATGGAATCTACTTTTATACCCAATCATGGCACCCACCTGTTCCCAATTTGCCTGTTCACCTGTGGGATGTTCCAAATAAGTGTTTGATGAGCATTCCTCAACTTTAGCAGTTTTTATTGCCACCTTTCCCAACTTCTTTGTCACGTGTTGCTGGCATCAAATTCTAAAGTTAATGATTATTTGCAAAAAAAAAAATGTTTATCAGTTTGAACATCAAATATGTTGTCTTTGTAGCATATTCAACTGAATATGGGTTGAAAATGATTTGCAAATCATTGTATTCCGTTTATATTTACATCTAACACCATTTCCCAACTCATATGGAAACGGGGTTTGTATTTCATACTTGCCAACCCTCCCGAATTTTCCGGGAGACTCCCAAATTTCAGTCCCTCTCCCGAAAATCTCCCGGGACAACCATTCTCCCAAAATTTCTCCCGATTTCCAGCCGGACTTAAGGCACGCCCCCTCCAGGTCCGTGCGGACCCGAATGAGGACAGCCTGTCGTCACGTCCGCTTGGCCAACCAAAAAGTAACCATAGAACACTATACCGTATAGTGTTCTGTGGTTACTTTTTTGTTGGCCAACGGTTTACGTTGTATTGCGCACCCTGACGGCAAGTGTGGGAGTCGGTTCTGAAGTATGAAGTAAAGAGACGTAACTTCATCACCTCGCCTGGTTATTGACTCCAACCCAGAATATTACACTGGCCATACCTACGCTCTTTCAAAGGCTGTGCTACTGGCTGCAAAGCATTGCAGTTCAAATACAACAATGAGTAGAGAGGAGTGTTATGTATGTATATGTGTAAATAAATGAACACTGAAATTCAAGTATTTATTTTATTTATATGTATATATGTAATAAATTACTATTATATATATATATATATATATATATATATATATATATATATATATATATATATATATATATATATATATATATATATATATATAGCTAGAATTAACTTAAAGTCAATTATTTATTTTATTTATATATATATTTATTTATATATATATATATATATATATATATATATATATATATATATATATATATATATATATATATATATATATATATCTAGAATTAACTTAAAGTCAATTATTTATTTTATTTATATATATATTTATTTATATATATATATATATATATATATATATATATATATATATATATATATATACACACATAAGAAATACTTGAATTTCAGTGAATACTAGCTATAAATATACTCCTCCCCCTTAACCCCGCCCCCCCAGGCCTGCCCCCCCCCCCCCCCCCCCGCTCCCGCCCACCCCAATGAATAACACAAAAACCTTTCTTCCACTCATGCTTAATGGTTGTGTGAAGCTATTAATTGGCAAACAACTGTTTTCAATCAAAATGACAAAAGAAAGTACCCAAATGACCCTGATCAAAAGTTTACATACCCCAGTGACTTTGATCTGATAACATGCACAAAAGTTGACACACAAAATCTTTTTTCGTTTTTAAAAAATTCATATTATATTCATAAACTCTGGAAATATGTCCCTGGACACATGAGGACTTTGAATATGACCAATGTATGATCCTGTAACTACTTGGTATCAGATCGATACCTAAATGTGTGGTATCATCCAAAACTAATGTAAAGTATCAAAGAAGAGAAGAATAAGTAATTATTACATTTTCACAGAAGTGTATATAGAACATGTTAAAACAGAAAAAAAGCAGATATTAACAGTAAATGAGCAAGTGGATTAATAATCCATTTTTACAGTTTGTCCCTCATAATGTTAACAAAATAATAGGTAGATAAATGATGCAATATGTTACTGCATACGTCAGCAGACTAATTAGGAGTCTTTGTTTGTTTACTTACTACTAAAAGACAAGTTGTCTAGTATGTTCACTATTTTATTTAAGGACTAAATTGCAATAATAAACATATGTTTCATGCATACTTGCCAACCTTGAGACTTTCGAATTCGGGAGATTGGGGGCGGGGGGGTGTTGAGGTGTGGAGGCGGGGTTTAGTGGTAGCGGGGGGGGGTATATTGTAGCCTGGAAGAGTTAGTGCTGCAAGTGGTTCTGGGTATTTGTTCTGTTGTGTTATGGTGCGGATGTTCTCCCGAAATGTGTTTGTCATTCTTGTTTGGGGTGGGTTCACAGTGTGGCGCATATTTGTAACAGTGTTAAAGTTGTTTATACGTACACCCTCAGTGTGACCTGTATGGCTGTTGATCAAGTATGTCTTGCAGTCGCTTTTGTGTGTATGTAGAAGCCGCATACAACATGTGACTGGGCCGGCACGCTGTTTGAATGGAGAAAAAGCGGACGTGTCGACAGGTTGTAGAGGTCGCTAAAGGCAGTGCCATCACGGCACGCCCTCAATATTGTTGTCCGGGTGAAAATCGGGAGAATGGTTGCCCCGGGAGATTTTTGGGAGGGGCACTGAAATTCGGGAGTCTCCTGGAAAAATCGTGAGGGTTGGCAAGTATGGTTTAATGTACCCTAAGATTTTTTTGTTAAAATAAAGCCAATAATGCCATTTTTTGTGGTCCCCTTTATGTAGAAAAGTATCGAAATACATTTTGGTATCAGGACAACCCTAGTTTGTATGTTGCACATGAATGTGGTTCAAACTCTGAAATGTACTTTACACTTAAGTTGGATGTTTTACTGCAGTTGGTATCCAAATACCAAATTAGGAAAGGCCTTGGTAATTATTTCAATTCAATGCCTTCGCAACTCGTCTACATTGTAATTCTTCCCCTGCTACAACCACACATTAAGAGGAGGAATGACAACCCCTCGACGTGATGATTCCAAGTACGTGTGGAAATAAGACTGGACTCATAGTCTCATAGCGCCAATATGGCTTTTCATTTGAAGGCAGCGCGTGCAGAGCCCATGTGTCTCTTTAAACTATTGCACTATTATGACGGATCACGTCGGCCCTTTCGAGTCCCGTGCTTGGTACCGTTAAGTGCAATTGCACCTGTCTCATTTTTCAGTGATGTATTGGGAATGTAAGTCACAACATGTATGGCGGAATAGAAAATAATGGAACAGTCCTGCACGTCAAGGTTTAATACTACATCATACACTATAGATGCATGAGGTACTTATGGACTTACACGACGAGGGGTTTGTTGCGTCAGTGTAAGGCTACCATGTTTTCCGGACCGTAGGGCACACCGGATTTAAAGACGCACTGCTGATGAGCGGGTCTATTCAGGTCTATTTTCATACAAAAGGCACACCAGAGTATAAAGGCGCATTAAAGAGGTCATATTATGATTTTTTTCTAAATGTAAAAGACTTCCTTGTGGTCTACATAACATGTGATGGTGGTTCTTTGCTCAAAATGTTGCATAGATGATGTTTTACATATGAAGCGCTAGCTGTCCAAAGTCGGGACCCAGAGTGGACCTCTCATATGTGCATCAGTTGGGTTAGTCTCTGCACTGCTGACCTGTCTCCACTCAAGATGATCTCCTGCTGGCCCCACTATGGACTGGACTCTCACTATTATGTTAGAACCACTATGGACCGGACTCTCACACTATTGTGCATAGCCGCAACTCTTGTCAACAAGCTGTCCCACCACTCTGGTCGCTTTGGTGTAGAACACATTAAAGCCTTCTACAGAAAGCTAGGAGTATCCAACGATGATTTCAAATTAGAAATGGTCACAGCTGATGAGGTGTTTAAAAAATTGAGCGCGCTCCACCCTAACAAGGCCACCGGCCTTGATAATATTCCCTCCAGATTCCTCAGGGACTCTGCCTCCATCATTGCCCCGATCATCACGCACATAATAAACCTATCAATTACACAAGGCCAAGTACAAAAAGATTTTAAGATAGCAAGAGTAACTCCCCTCTTTAAAAAAGGAAGCAAATTGGAACCTGGCAACTACCGACCTGTTTCTATTCTCAGTTCCATTTCGAAAGTAATGGAGAAAATAGTTTATGAACAGGTCGATAGTTACCTTGCTACTAATAAACTCATGTACAAATTCCAATCCGGCTTCAGAACTAACACTCCACTGACACATGCCTTCTCTATCTGACCGACCACATCAAACATGAGGTGGACGAGGGCAAATACTGCGGCATGGTCATGTTGGACCTTCAGAAGGCCTTTGACACCGTTAACCACACTATACTGTTGGATAAGCTCAGAGCAATCGGATTGAACAAAACCTCATCAATCCAGCAATCGGAGTGTTGCTGGTTACTGGGGTTCAATTCCCACCTTCTACCTTCCTAGTCACGTCCGTTGTGTCCTTGGGCAAGACACTTCACCCTTTGCCTCTGATGGCTGCTGGTTAGCGCCTTGCATGGCAGCTCCCGCCATCAGTGTGTGAATGTGTGTGTGAATGGGTAAATGTGGAAATACTGTCAAAGCGCTTTGAGTACCTTGAAGGTAGAAAAGCGCTATACAAGTATAACCCATTTATTATTTATTTATTATCATTTATCAAGCTGGATGCAATCTTACTTGGAGGGGAGGGAGCAGGTGGTAGAGGTGAACGGCACCGTGTCCCCCCCCCCTCTCGGTGAGCTGTGGAGTCCCCCAAGGCAGTATATTGGGACCTTTACTGTTCCTAATATACATAAACGACATGTCATCGGCATGCGACTGTGAATTGTTTTTGTTTGCGGATGACTCTGCCCTGCTGGTATCCGGCAAGGACAAGTCACAGGTGGAGAAAATCCTCAGTGCTGAGCTCTGTAGAACTTGCACCTGGCTCGCTGACAACAAGCTATCCATACACTTGGGTAAAACCGAATTCTTCCTGTTTGGGTCCCACATCAACCTTAAGAAAGTCAATGACTTCACCATAAAAGTGGGTGACATTGTTATCACCAGGAAAGATGAGGTCACCTACCTAGGTTCCATTCTAGAGGCTAACCTTTCCTGTGATAAAATGGCAACCAAGGTAATCAGAAAGGTTAACCAACGAACGAGATTTCTCTACAGAATCTCCTCTCTGGTCAACAAAAGCACCTTGAGGATTCTGGCGGGAACTCTCGTTCAACCCTTTTTCGATTACGCATGCACCTCCTGGTACCCTAGCACCTCCAAAACCCTCAAATCTAAACTCCAAACATCTCAGAACAAGCTAGTCAGGTTACTTCTAGACCTCCACCCCAGATCCCACCTCACTCCTACCCACTTCTCTAAAGTGGGCTGGCTCAAGGTGGAGGACAGAGTTAAACAACTTGCACTGAGCCTAGTCTATAAAATCCACTACACCTCCCTGATACCGAAGTACATGTCAAACTACTTCCTTAACGTAAATGACCGCCATAACCACAACACCAGGGGGAGCTCCACTAACCACGTTAAACCCAGATTCCGAACTAACAAAGGTCTTAGCTCATTCTCTTTCTATGCCACATCAATGTGGAATGCACTCCCAACAGGTATAAAAGAAAGGGCATCTCTATCCTCCTTCAAAACCGCAATAAAAGTTCACCTCCAGGCAGCTACAACCCTAAACTAACACCCTCCCCGGATTGCTAATAATCAAATGTAAACAATCAAATGCAGATACTTTTTCTTTTTCTTATGCCTTCTGATCTCTCTCTCTCTCTCTCTCTCTCTCTCTCTCTCTCTCTCTCTCTCTCTCTCTCTCTCTCTCTCTCTCTCTCTCTCTCTCTCTCTATGTCCACTACTTGCTGTCCATATCCTACCACCCCCCCCCCCCTCCACACCCCTGATTGTAAATAATGTAAATAATTCAATGTGATTATCTTGTGTGATGACTGTATTATGATGATAGTATATCTGATAGTATATATCTGTATCATGAATCAATTTAAGTGGACCCCGACTTAAACAAGTTGAACAACTTATTCGGGTGTTACCATTTAGTGGTCAATTGTACGGAATATGTACTTCACTGTGCAACTTACTAATAGTCTCAAGTCTCAATCAATCAATCCACTATGGACTGGACTCTCACAATATTATGTTAGATCCACTATGGACTGGACTCTCACTATTATGTTAGATCCACTATGGACTGGACTATCACTATTATGTTAGATCCACTATGGACTGGACTTTCACTATTATGTTAGATCCACTATGGACTGGACTCTCACACTATTATGTTAGATCCATTATGGACTGGACTCTCATTATTATGTTAGATCCACTATGGACTGGACTCACACTATTATGTTAGATCCACTATGGACTGGACTCTCACAATATTATGTTAGATCTACTATGGACTGGATTCTCACATTATGTTGGATCCACTATGGACTGGACGCTCACACTATTGTTGGATCCACTATGGACTGGACTCTCACAATATTATGTTAGATCCACTATGGACTGGACTCTCACACTATTATGTTAGATCCACTATGGACTGGACTCTCACATTCTTATGTTAGATCCACTATGGACTGGACTCTCACTATCATGTTAGATCCACTATGGACTGGACTCTCACGCTATTATGTTAGATCCACTATGGACTGGACTCTCACGCTATTATGTTAGATCCACTATGGACTGGACTCCCACAATATTATGCTAGATCCACTATGGACTGGATTCTCACATTATGTTGGATCCACTATGGACTGGACTCTCACACTATTATGGTAGATCCACTATGGACTGGACTCTCACTATTATGTTAGATCCACTATGGACTGGACTCTCACACTATTATGTTAGATCCACTTTGGACTGGACTCTCACACTATTATGGTAGATCCACTAAGGACTGGACTCTCACTATTATGTTAGATCCATTATGGACTGGACTCTCACTATTATGTTAGATCCACTATGGACTGGACTCTCACACTATGATGTTAGATCCACTATGGACCTGACTCTCACACTATTATGTTAGATCCACTATGGACTGGACTCTCACACTATTATGTTAGATCCACTATGGACTGGACTCACAATATTATGTTAGATCCACTATGGACTGGACTCTCACACTATTATGTTAGATCCACTATGGACTGGACTCTCACAGTATTATGTTAGATCCACTATGGACTGGACTCACAATATTATGTTAGATCCACTATGGACTGGACTCTCACACTATTATGTTAGATCCACTACAGACTGGACTCTCACTATTATTTTAGGTCCACTATGGACTGGACTCTCACAATATTATGCTAGATCCACTATGGACTGGATTCTCACATTATGTTGGATCCACTATGGACTGGACTATCACTATTATGTTAGATCCACTATGGACTGGACTCTCACTATTATGTTAGATCCACTATGGACTGGACTCTCAGACTAATATGTTAGATCCACTATGGACTGGACTCTCACAATATTATGT
Source organism: Entelurus aequoreus (assembly GCF_033978785.1). NCBI lineage: Eukaryota > Metazoa > Chordata > Actinopteri > Syngnathiformes > Syngnathidae > Entelurus > Entelurus aequoreus. Next base: position 41,713,432 of record NC_084754.1, read on the forward strand.
TAGATCCACTATGGACTGGACTCTCACTATTTAGTTAGATCCACTATGGACTGGACTCTCACACTAATATGTTAGATCCACTATGGACTGGACTCTCACTATTTAGTTAGATCCACTATGGACTGGACTCTCACACTAATATGTTAGATCCACTATGGACTGGACTCTCACAATATTATGTTAGATCCACTCTGGACTGGACTCTCACTATTTAGTTAGATCCACTATGGACTGGACTCTCACACTAATATGTTAGATCCACTATGGACTGGACTCTCACTATTTAGTTAGATCCACTATGGACTGGACTCTCACACTAATATGTTAGATCCACTATGGACTGGACTCTCACTATTTAGTTAGATCCACTATGGACTGGACTCTCACACTAATATGTTAGATCCACTATGGACTGGACTCTCACAATATTATGTTAGATCCACTATGGACTGGACTCTCACTATTTAGTTAGATCCACTATGGACTGGACTCTCAGACTAATATGTTAGATCCACTATGGACTGGACTCTCAGACTAATATGTTAGATCCACTATGGACTGGACTCTCACAATATTATGTCCGTCTCTCTCTCTCTCTCTCTCTCTCTCTCTCTCTCTCTCTCTCTCTCTGGCTCCCACTCCAGCTCCAACAACGTGTCTCGCTCCGGCTGCTAATAAATGCGACAGGTGATTAGATAACAAGGCCCACCTGGGCCATCTACTCACCTGTCGCTGTCTTCGAGGCCGGTCCTGGCACAACCTGTTCTGCGGTAGGCCTGCAGGCCACGCCCCCCTCCACATACCGGTATACCGTACAACCCTGATGTACACTAAAGCTAATGTTTGCATGGGCGGGGCTTATAAGCTTTATAGCTATTGTGATTTACTGTGTGTGACTTTGAAAGCATACTCAAACACATGGACTATATGTTGCCAGCACATTTGTCACAAGGTCTACTAGAGCCTGTCGTCCTACATTCATGCAGACCGCTCAAGTCAAAGCCAATTCCGCCTGGCTTCTGATGTCCAACAACGATTAACACCCACTTAATGTGTATGCATAAGATAATGTTGGTCTACGGGCTTTTATCAGTTTGCCTTTCTCCTCCATAATTCTGCAGCATCAATAATTTAGTTTTTAATTAGACCTCGGGCCTCTATGCAACACTTTCAATGTGGTCATCTACAGCCGCCGCCCGCCTCTTTCTCACGCCCTCTCGAGGGTAGAGGTGTTTACTATAAACCCCAAACAGCTCGATACCTTTTTGGTAAAACAAACATGTTCCTACGCGCTCACTAGATACTGCAACGAGTACACCTGCACAATCTTGAGAGCCAGTGCTGTGCTCGCCACAATTTGGTTGAACACTGTCATAGTACCGGTACTAGTATAGTATCGCAGTACTAATGAATCAAAAACGGTACTATACTCTGTTTGAAAAGTACCAGATCTTAAATTAGTTTTTTTTAACGGGCATAGCAGCGCGTCGTCACGTCATGACATTGGGGAGCATGTTTGGCAGCGCACACACACAGAGTACTTACAAGCAGACACAGTGTGTAGACAGAAAAGGGAGAATGGACGCCCTTTGGCTTAAAAACTAAAGATAATGGTGAAGTTATAACACTGAAACGCCCTCAGGAAGCTGACATCTATCCGCAGTCGGCAGTGTTTTAGCTACTTCTAAATCACTAACCCTTGTCTCCATGGCGACAAAAAAAGTACGTTTCTTACAAGTATCATTATCACTGCAAGACGAGGAATAGCTAAACATGCTTCACTACACACCGTAGGAGGATGCAATAGCTCACCGGCGTCACAATGTAAACAAATGCCATGGGTGGATCTACACCTGACATCCACTGTAATGATACCAAGTACAAGAGTGTATCAAGTCGATACTACTATGATTACGTCAATATTTTTTATCGTCACAAAATCTTTTTTCCTTTAAAAAAAAAATCATATTATGTTAATAAACTCAGGAAATATACTTTGAATATGACCAATGTATGATCCTGTAACTACTTGGTATCGGATCGATACCTAAATGTGTGGTATCATCCAAAACTAATGTAAAGTATCAAAGAAGAGAAGAGTAAGTGATTATTACATTTGAACAGAAGTGTAGATAGAACATGTTGAAACAGAAAATAAGCATATATTAACAGTAAATGAACAAGTAGATTAATAATACATTTTTACAGCTTGTCCTTTATATTGTTGACAAAATAATAGGTAGATAAATGACACAATATGTTACTGCATACGTCAGCAGACTAATTAGGAGTCTTTGTTTGTTTACTTACTACTAAAAGACAAGTTGTCTACTATGTTTACTATTTTATTTAAGGACTAAATTGCAATAATAAACATAAGTTTCATGTACCCTAACATTTGTTGTTAAAATAAAGCCAATAATGCCATTTTTTGTGGTCCCCTTTATTTAGAAAAGTACCAAAATATTTTGGTACCAAAATATTGGTATCAGTACAACACTAGACCATACCGTACCACCACGTGCAGTAGACTTTTTTTTTCCAAAGTAACGTGGTGATGGCGTTTTCTTACTTTTGATTGATTAATTCTGACCAAATTCTACAAAGCCCGAAACCAGTGAAGTTGTCATGTTGTGTAAATGGTAAATAAAAAGAGAATACAATGATTTGCAAATCCTTTCCAACTTATATTCAATTGATTATACTGCAAAGACAAGATATTTTATGTTGGAACTGAAAAATATTAGCTCATTTGGAATTTGATGCTTGCAACATGTTTCAAAAAAGCTGGCACAAGTGGCAAAAAAGACTGAGAAAGTTGAGGAAAGCTCATCAAACACTTATTTGGAACATCCCACAGGTGAACAGGCTGATTGGGAACAGGTGGGTGCCATGATTGGGTATAAAAGCAGCTTCCATGAAATGCTCAGTCATTCACAAACAAGGATGGGGCGAGGGTCACCACTTTGTCAACAAATGTGTCAGCAAATTGTTGAAGAACAACATTTCTCAAAGAATGCAAGGAATTTAGGGATTTCACCATCTACGGTCCGTAATATCATCAAAAGGTTCTGAGAATCTGGAGAAATCACTGCACGTAAGCAGCAAGGCTGAAAACCAACATTGAATGCCCGTGACCTTCGATCCCTCAGGCTGTACTGCATCAGCAAACGACATCAGTGTGTAAAGGATATCACCACATGGGCTCAGGAACACTTCAGAAACCCACTGTCAGTAACTACAGTTGGTCGCTACATCTGTAAGTGCAAGTTAAAACTCTCCTATGCAAGGCGAAAACCGTTTATCAACAACACCCAGAAACGCCGTCGACTTCGCTGGGCCTGAGCTCATCTAATATGGACTGATGCAAAGTGGAAAAGTGTTATGAGGTCTGACGAGTCTACATTTCAAATTGTTTTTGGAAACTGTGGTCGTCGTGTCCTCCGGACCAAAGAGGAAAAAGAACCGTCCGGATTGTTCAAGACGCAAAGTGTAAACGCCAGCATGTGCGAAGGTATGGGGGTGTATTAGTGCCCAAGACATGGGTAACTTACACATCTGTGAATGCACCATTAATGCTGAAAGGTACATACAGCTTTTGGAGCAACATAGGTTGTCATCCAAGCAAGGTTATCATGGACGCCCCTGCTTATTTCAGCAAGACAATGCCAAGCCACGTGTTACAACAGCGTGGCTTCATAGTAAAAGAGTGCAGGTACTAGACTGGCCTGCCTGTAGTCCAGACCTGTCTCCCATTGAAAATGTGTGGTGCATTATGAAGCCTAAAATACCACAACGGAGACCCCCGGACTGTTGAACAACTTAAGCTGTACATCAAGCAAGAATGGGAAAGAATTCCACCTGAGGAGCTTCAAAAATGTGTCTCCTCAGTTCCTAAACGTTTACTGAGTGTTGTTAAAAGGAAAGGCCATGTAACACAGTGGTGAACATGCCCTTTCCCAACTACTTTGGCACGTGTTGCAGCCATGAAATTCTAAGTTAATGATTATTTGCACAAAAAAATATAAGTTTCTCAGTTGGAACATGAAATATGTTGTCTTTGCAGTCTATTCAATTGAATATAAGTTGAAAAGGATTTGCAAATTCTGTCTTTCTTCACCATTTACACAACGTGTCAACTTCACTGGTTTTGGGTTATGTACCACTGATGTCATGTTACTGACACTGTTTTTGTTTGAGTGCTCATGCAGCCTTTCCATTTATTAGCTTTTATAATACTGTAAAACAACATTAGCCCTCTACTAAACGTGTTTGTCTCGCATAATGAGGACGAAATGATCCTCAGCAAGACTAACAGCCATGTTTAAAACCTCGCCATCAATTATTGGCTTTTTTTTTTTTTTCCGTCTACATGTTCTTTTTAGGTTATTAACCTTCACTTGCAATAGTGTTGTCATAGCCAGAGAGCAGAAACTATGAAATGCACCGATACCTTCACTCTGTGCCAATGTTGGTGTGTCCATTGGATATCAAGGCTGAAGGATGGGTTGTAAATCCTTTGATAGTGTGCTCTCTCCTCCCAGCCAAGTGCTTATTAATAATGCATGTCACGCTCTTCCCACACACTTATTTATGGAAGCATGAGTAGACATGCGTAACCGCACGCACAGGTGGCTGGTTAAACCGCCACCGTTTGTCAAGATCTTCCATCATGCGGCGTTTGAGACCGGAGACGGACAGGAGGATGGAAGTTGGACCGTGCTTGGCATCTTACAAGATGATTTACTTGCTTGATTGAGTCTGTATGTGTGTGTGTGTGTGTGTGTGTGTGTGTCCATCAGAGCAGTGTAGTTACAAACCCCGTTTCCATATGAGTTGGGAAATGGTGTTAGATGTAAATATAAACGGAATACAATGATTTGCAAATCCTTTTCAAGCCATATTCAGTTGAATATGCTACAAAGACAACATATTTGATGTTCAAACTCATAAACAGTTTTTTTTTTTCAAATAATCATTAACTTTAGAATTTGATGCCAGCAACACGTGACAAAGAAGTTGGGAAAGGTGGCAATAAATACTGATAAAGTTGAGGAATGCTCATCAAACACTTATTTGGAACATCCCACAGGTGAACAGGCAAATTGGGAACAGGTGGGTGCCATGATTGGGTATAAAAGTAGATTCCATGAAATGCTCAGTCATTCACAAACAAGGATGGGGCGAGGGTCACCACTTTGTCAACAAATGCGTGAGCAAATTGTTGAACAGTTTAAGAAAAACCTTTCTCAACCAGCTATTGCAAGGAATTTAGGGATTTCACCATCTACGCTCCGTAATATCATCAAAGGGTTCAGAGAATCTGGAGAAATCACTGCACGTAAGCAGCTAAGCCCGTGGCCTTCGATCCCTCAGGCTGTACTGCATCAACACGCGACATCAGTGTGTAAAGGATATCACCACATGGGCTCAGGAACACTCCAGAAACCCACTGACAGTAACTACAGTTGGTCGCTACATCTGTAAGTGCAAGTTAAAACTCTCCCATGCAAGGCGAAAACCGTTTATCAACAACACCCAGAAACGCCGTCTGCTTCGCTGGGCCTGAGCTCATCTAAGATGGACTGATACAAAGTGGAAAAGTGTTCTGTGGTCTGACGAGTCCACATTTCAAAGTGTTTTTGGAAACTGTGGACGTCGTGTCCTCCGGACCAAAGAGGAAAAGAACCATCCGGATTGTTCTAGGCGCAAAGTTGAAAAGCCAGCATGTGTGATGGTATGGGGGTGTATTAGTGCCCAAGACATGGGTAACTTACACATCTGTGAAGGCGCCATTAAGGCTGAAAGGTACATACAGGTTTTGGAGCAACATATGTTGCCATCCAAGCAACGTTACCATGGACGCCCCTGCTTATTTCAGCAAGACAATGCCAAGCCACGTGTTACATCAACGTGGCTTCATAATAAATTAGTGCGGGTACTAGACTGGCCTGCCTGTAGTCCAGACCTGTCTCCCATTGAAAATGTGTGGCGCATTATGAAGCCTAAAATACCACAATGGAGACCCCCGGACTGTTGAACAACTTAAGCTGTACATCAAGCAAGAATGGGAAATAATTCCACCTGAGAAGCTTCAAAAATGTGTCTCCTCAGTTCCCAAACGTTTACTGAGTGTTGTTAAAAGGAAAGGCCATGTAACACAGTGGTGAACATGTCCTTTCCCAACTACTTTGGCACGTGTTGCAGCCATGAAATTCTAAACTACTTATTATTTGCAAAAAAAAATAAAGTTTATGGGTTTGAACATCAAATATCTTGTCTTTGTAGTGCATTCAACTGAATATGGGTTGAAAATGATTTGCAAATCATTGTATTCCGTTTATATTTACATCTAACACAATTTCCCAACTCATACGGAAACGGGGTTTGTACAAGATGATTTACTTGCTTGACTGAGTCTGTATGTGTGATGTTGTGTGTGTGTGTGTGTGTGTGTGTGTGTGTGTGTGTGTGTGTGTGTGTGTGTGTGTGTGTGTGTGTCCATCAGAGCAGTGTAGTTACATTCATTCAACCGTTTATGTGCAACCTCAGGACAGGGAAGGCAATATCAATATGCCTGGAGGTCAGTCACAGGGCAGAACGTGACGTTAAGATGCAATAAAGAGCGAGAGGTGATCAATGTTTGGAGGCGAGATGGACTACCTAACCCCCACTACGATCAAATATATATAATACACACACACACACACACACCGTCTATCACTCACAGGCAGACTATTTTCTTCTCATCGCAAACGTATCAGCAGCTTACTTAAAATGCACCGGACAGACGCTTGGCAGAAGATGTTTATGAAGCAACTCGGCCTAAATGACTAATCAGATGACCGGTGAATGCCTTATGGAGGCGCTAAGGCAAGGAATGCATGGAAACAGAGATGAGAATCTCTAGTACAGTACCTAGTTACATGGCAGGGTCGTAGCTTTCATTATCTCACTGAATTCCTGCTTTTGTGTTGACATGACTTTTACCACGGAGCCTGTTTTCTTATGGGAATTTAGCAGAATATTGTAATAGAGCAGACCTACTACAATTTTCAATATGGCTCCGCCGGACATTTCCAATTTTTTTTTTAGATCTTTAAAGGCCTACTGAAATGAATTTTTTAAATTTAAACGGGGATAGCAGATCTATTCTATGTGTCATACTTGATCATTTCGCGATATTGCCATATTTTTGCTGAAAGGATTTAGTATAGAACAACGACGATAAAGATTGCAACTTTTGGTATCTGATAAAAAAAAGGCTTGCCCCTACCGGAAGTAGCGTGACGTAGTCAGTTGAACATATACGCAAAGTTCCCTATTGTTTACAATGATGGCCGCATGAAGTGAGAGAGATTCGGACCGAGAAAGCGACAATTTCCCCATTAATTTGAGCGAGGATGAAAGATTTGTGGATGAGTAAAGTGCAAGTGAAGGACTAGTGGGGAGTTGAAGCTATTCAGATAGGGAAGATGCTGTGAGAGCCGGGGGTGACCTGATATTCAGCTGGGAATGACTACAACAGTAAATAAACACAAGACATATATATACTCTATTAGCCACAACACAACCAGGCTTATATTTAATATGCCACAAATTAATCCTGCATAAAAACACCTGCATGTTTGATATGCTAGCTCCTAGCTCCTATGCTAGCTCCTAGCTCCATAGAACACGCCAATACAATTCAAACACATGATCAACACACACAATCACTCAGCCCAAAAGACCGTTCACCTAACCCAAGGTTCATAAAGCTTATATATTTTAAAAAAGTTACGTACATACGCAAAAAAAAGTTGCGCACATACGGTCAAGCGATCAAATGTTTAGAAGCCAAAGCTGCATACTCACAGTAGCACGTCTGCGTCTTTGTCATCCAAATCAAAGTAATCCTGGTAAGAGTCTGTGTTGTCCCAGTTCTCTACAGGCGTCTGTGTATCCAAGTCAAAAGTCCTCCTGGTTAGAGTCTCTGTTATCCGAGTTCTTCCATCTTGACTGCATCTTCCGGGAATGTAAACAAAGAAGCGGCGGCTGTGTACTGTTGTTGCTGACTACGTTCGAAAAATACGTCCATTTCGCACCGACAACTTTCTTCTTTGCTTGCTCAGCTTCCTTCTCCATAATGCAATGAACATGATTGCAACAGATTCACGAACACAGATGTCCAGAATACTGTGGAATTATGAAATGAAAACAGAGCTTTTTCGTATTGGCTTCAATGTGGAAGGCATACCCGTGTTCCCCGGGTTACGTCACGCGCATACGTCATCCTCAGAGGCGTTTCGAACCGGAAGTTTAGCGGCAAATTTAAAATGTCACTTTATAAGTTAACCCGGCCGTATTGGCATGTGTTATAATGTTAAGATTTCATCATTGATATATAAACTATCGGACTGCGTGGTCGGTAGTAGTGGCTTTCAGTAGGCCTTTAAGCTGGAAAGTGTAGCTGCCATTATGATGTGCAGTGATGTTTTCTAATGACCGTAAGTCTTCAACTATACAAAGTACCGTATTTTTCGGACTATAAGTCGCAGTTTTTTTCATAGTTTGGCCGGGGGTGCGACTTTTACTCAGGAGCGACTTATGTGTGAAATTATTAACACATTAGCGTAAAATATCAAATGATATTATTTAGCTCATTCACGTAAGAGACTAGACGTATAAGATTTCATGGGATTTAGCGATTAGGAGTGACAGATTGTTTTGTAAACGTATAGCATGTTCTATATGTTATAGTTATTTGAATGACTCTTACCATAATATGTTACGTTAACATACTCAGTTGGTTATTTATGCCTCATATAACGTACACTTATTCAGCCTTTTGTTAACTATTCTTTATTTTAAATTGCCTTTCAAATGTCTATTCTTATCAAATAAATTTCCCAAAAAAATGCGACTTATACTCCGGTGCGACTTATGTTTTTTTCCTTCTTTGTTATGCATTTTCGGCCGGTGCGACTTATACTCCGGAACGACTTATACTCCGAAAAATACGGTAATCAAATGACCGGTGAATGCCTTAAGGAGGCGCTAAGGCAGTGGTTCTTAACCTTGTTGGATGTACCGAACACCAACAGTTTTAATATGCACATTCACCGAACCCTTCTTTAGTGAAAAAGACAAAGTTATATGTTTTTGGTAACACTTTAGTATGGGGAACATATTCTAAGTAACAAAGACTTAATTTAGAGTTATTTGGACAATAGGGGAACATATTCTAAGTAACAAAGACTTAATTTAGAGTTATTTGGACAATAGGGGAACATATTCTAAGTAACAAAGACTTAATTTAGAGTTATTTGGACAATAGGGGAACATATTCTAAGTAACAAAGACTTAATTTAGAGTTATTTGGACAATAGGGGAACATATTCTAAGTAACAAAGACTTCATTTAGAGTTATTTGGACAATAGGGGAACATATTCTAAGTAACAAAGACTTCATTTAGAGTTATTTGGACAATAGGGGAACATATTCTAAGTAACAAAGACTTCATTTAGAGTTATTTGGACAATAGGGGAACATATTCTAAGTAACAAAGACTTAATTTAGAGTTATTTGGACAATAGGGGAACATATTCTAAGTAACAAAGACTTAATTTAGAGTTATTTGGACAATAGGGGAACATATTCTAAGTAACAAAGACTTAATTTAGAGTTATTTGGACAATAGGGGAACATATTCTAAGTAACAAAGACTTAATTTAGAGTTATTTGGACAATAGGGGAACATATTCTAAGTAACAAAGACTTAATTTAGAGTTATTTGGACAATAGGGGAACATATTCTAAGTAACAAAGACTTCATTTAGAGTTATTTGGACAATAGGGGAACATATTCTTAGTAACAAAGACTTCATTTAGAGTTATTTGGACAATAGGGGAACATATTCTAAGTAACAAAGACTTAATTTAGAGTTATTTGGACAATAGGGGAACATATTCTAAGTAACAAAGACTTCATTTAGAGTTATTTGGACAATAGGGGAACATATTCTAAGTAACAAAGACTTCATTTAGAGTTATTTGGACAATAGGGGAACATATTCTAAGTAACAAAGACTTAATTTAGAGTTATTTGGAGACTAGGGGAACATATTCTAAGTAACAAAGACTTAATTTAGAGTTATTTGGACAATAGGGGAACATATTCTAAGTAACAAAGACTTCATTTAGAGTTATTTGGACAATAGGGGAACATATTCTTAGTAACAAAGACTTCATTTAGAGTTATTTGGACAATAGGGGAACATATTCTAAGTAACAAAGACTTAATTTAGAGTTATTTGGACAATAGGGGAACATATTCTAAGTAACAAAGACTTCCTTTAGAGTTATTTGGACAATAGGGGAACATATTCTAAGTAACAAAGACTTCATTTAGAGTTATTTGGACAATAGGGGAACATATTCTAAGTAACAAAGACTTAATTTAGAGTTATTTGGACAATAGGGGAACATATTCTAAGTAACAAAGACTTAATTTAGAGTTATTTGGACAATAGGGGAACATATTCTAAGTAACAAAGACTTAATTTAGAGTTATTTGGAGACTAGGGGAACATATTCTAAGTAACAAAGACTTAATTTAGAGTTATTTAGAGACTAGGGGAACATATTCTAAGTAACAAAGACTTAATTTAGAGTTATTTGGACAATAGGGGAACATATTCTAAGTAACAAAGACTTAATTTAGAGTTATTTGGAGAATAGGGGAACATATTCTAAGTAACAAAGACTTAATTTAGAGTTATTTGGACAATAGGGGAACATATTCTAAGTAACAAAGACTTCATTTAGAGTTATTTGGACAATAGGGGAACATATTCTAAGTAACAAAGACTTCATTTAGAGTGATTTGGACAATAGGGGAACATATTCTAAGTAACAAAGACTTAATTTAGAGTTATTTGGACAATAGGGGAACATATTCTAAGTAACAAAGACTTAATTTAGAGTTATTTGGACAATAGGGGAACATATTCTAAGTAACAAAGACTTAATTTAGAGTTATTTGGACAATAGGGGAACATATTCTAAGTAACAAAGACTTAATTTAGAGTTATTTGGACAATAGGGGAACATATTCTAAGTAACAAAGACTTCATTTAGAGTTATTTGGACAATAGGGGAACATATTCTAAGTAACAAAGACTTAATTTAGAGTTATTTGGACAATAGGGGAACATATTCTAAGTAAAAAAGACTTAATTTAGAGTTATTTGGAGACTAGGGGAACATATTCTAAGTAACAAAGACTTAATTTAGAGTTATTTGGACAATAGGGGAACATATTCTAAGTAACAAAGACTTAATTTAGAGTTATTTGGACAATAGGGGAACATATTCTAAGTAACAAAGACTTAATTTAGAGTTATTTGGACAATAGGGGAACATATTCTAAGTAACAAAGACTTAATTTAGAGTTATTTGGACAATAGGGGAACATATTCTAAGTAACAAAGACTTAATTTAGAGTTATTTGGACAATAGGGGAACATATTCTAAGTAACAAAGACTTAATTTAGAGTTATTTGGACAATAGGGGAACATATTCTAAGTAACAAAGACTTAATTTAGAGTTATTTGGACAATAGGGGAACATATTCTAAGTAACAAAGACTTAATTTAGAGTTATTTGGACAATAGGGGAACACATTCTAAGTAACAAAGACTTAATTTAGAGTTATTTGGAGACTAGGGGAACATATTCTAAGTAACAAAGACTTAATTTAGAGTTATTTGGTTAGGGTTAGGGTTAGAGCAGACCCGGGCATTCTGCGGCCCGCGGGCCACATCCGGCCCTTGGTGCGTCCCTGTCCGGCCCGCGTGAGGCCAATCATAAATTACAAAATACATTTTAAAAAGTATCTATGTCGAGTGTGCAATACAACGGTGCTGCTTTTGTTTTGAAAAGCGTTATTTGCATTACTTCCGTGTGGACGTATGCTCGTGCGTGATTGTGAGTGAATGTGAACAGAGGCAATCACAAATGACAAAATACATTTAAAAAAACATCTAAGTCGTGCGTGCAATACAACTGTGCTGCTTTTATTTTGAAAAGTGTTATTTATGGGCGTATGTCCGTGTGTAACCTGTGAGTGAAGGTGCACAGCGACAAGTGATGCACGGTTTACACCCGAGACGCTAAAAAAGGATAAGTTGATGACGAATGGCGTGTTTTCAACAAGACATGGACTGCCAAGTATTTCTTTACAGAAATTAAAGGTAGAGCCGTGTGCTTAATTTGTGGTACACAGGTTGCTGTGTTTAAAGAATATAATTTGAATCGCCACTACACGACGAAGCACGAGGATAAATAACGGAATCTGTCTGATGAAGAGCGCGCAAGGGAGGCTGATGCGTTGATGGTAAAACTGCAAACCCAAGAGATACTTTTTGCCCAAAATCACACCCCCAGTTATGCAGCCGTCAGGACAAGTTTAGTCATTTCTCACAAAATCGCCAGAAAAAGTAAGGCGTTTTCTGACGGAGAGTTTATTAAGGAGTGCTATTGGACTCTGTTGCGCTGATATTTGCGGAGAAGAGGGGCGCATTTGAGAACGTGTCACTCTCCCGACGCACTGTAACAAGGCGGGTTGAGACCATCGCTGGAAACTTGGAGCTTCAGCTGAAGAACAGAACGGCCGACTTTGACTGTTTTCCGCTGGCTTTGAATGAGAGCTGCGATGTACGCAACACCGCCCAGCTGCTCATCTTCTTACGTGGGATAACTGCAGACTTTCAAATCATGGAGTAGCTGGCAGCCATGCAGTCAATTAAAGAGACAACCACAGTTAATGACTTGTTCACATAGGTAAATGCGAGTTTGGACATGTTAGGACTGAAATGGGACAAGCTGGCAGGTGTGACAACAGATGGTTGTCCAAATCTGACGGGGAACAATGTTAGACTTTTAAAGAGGATGCAGGAGAAAGTGACAGAAATTAACCCTGTGCAGAAATTGACATTTTTGCATTGTATTGTACATCAGAAAGTGTTGTGTAAGACAGTGTTAAAAATAAAACCATCAAAACCAATCTGCTTTTGTATAAAGTTAAGTTAGGTTAAATGAAATTATTATTATTATTAATTATTATTATTACTATTATTTATCTTATGGTATATCAAAAATAATATTGAGCAACATTTAATTGAAATATTGTCGATGTGGCCCTCCAGCAGTTCTCGGGTTGCTCATGCAGCCCCCGGTAAAAATTCATTGCCCACCCCTGTGTTAGACGGTTAGGCTTATAATAAGGCCATGCCGAATAAGGCATTAATAAGTACTTAATAATGACTAGTTAAGAGCCAATATGTTACTAATTTGCATGTTAAGGAGATTTTTACAACAAAGTTCTAAAGCTTAGTGATATATCACATATATCAGAGTGTTTACCCTTCACGTTCATATTTTGCTGTGTTTCGCTTGATTGTAAAATATGTCGATCGAGACGGGGCGTGACGTTCATATGTTGTCAATATTTAGTGTTTTATCGTTCATAGTTAATATTGTAAATCCCACATTCTTTAATTCCTTTCCGTTTTTTAAGGTGGTCTGTCATAACGTTTTTAGCATTCAATCAGACATTATTGTGAGGTTTTGTATTTGTGGATAGGACCCAAGCACACATACTGTACAGCAGATTTTCACAGCTTAGATGTGTGTGTGTGTGTGTGTATATATATATATATATATATATATATATATATATATATATATATATATATATATATATATATATATATATATATATATATATATATATATATATATATATATATATATATATATATTTTAGGGCTGCAACTAACAACTAATTTGATAATCGATTAATCTGTCGATTATTACTTCGATTGATCGATTAATAATCGGATAAAAGAGACTAACTACATTTCTATCCTATCCAGTTTTTTATTGAAAAAAACCAGCTTACTGGCACCATAATTATTTTGATTATTGTTTCTCAGCTGTTTGTAAATGTTGCAGTTTATAAATAAAGGTTTATAAAAAAAAAAAAAATGAAAATTTAAAAAAAGTAGCCTCTGCGCATGCGCATAGCATAGATCCAACGAATCAATGACTAAATTAATCACCAACTATTTTTATAATCCATTTTAATCGATTAAATGTTGCAGCCCTAATATATATATATATATATATATATATATATATATATATATATATATATATATATATATATATATATATATATATATATATATATATATATATATATATTTATACATATATATATATGTATACGTATACATTATATGTATGTATATATATATATGTATATGTATGTATGTATGTATATGTATATGTATGTACAGGTATACATACAGTAGATACTGTAGATGGATATACCGCCCCCCAGACACAATTTTTTTAACCACGGCATCAGTTGCTATGTAGAGTGGCACTTTCCATCATTTTCAGCAGTCCGCATTGCGAGATCCACTCAGG
>NC_084754.1:41735411-41775411 GCF_033978785.1 Entelurus aequoreus
TGTTTAAATCTTAGAGTCCACCACACCAACCTGAGTCTCACCTAATTGAGATACTTAAAAGTAGATCCCTGATAATGTAGTCCACATGGCAGACACAAACGAGGCTCCAGATGTTATTCAGTATTATACAGTATTGAAGAGTGTCCACACGTCTGATCATTGGCTGGTATTTTTATGCACTCGGCCTCGTTAGCAGACGGACGTTCCACCTCCACACACATGCTTAGTTCGTTGAGTGTTTCCAGTCTTACCTCCAAGGCTGCAGACCTCTTGTGGAGCAGCTGTTCAATGTTCCTGGCGGCTCTGGCCACAAGCTCCTCTGCGTCATTCTGCTCCACAGTGTAGAGGTGCTTGTTCCTCAGGAAAATCTGCACCCAGAGTTGCATATTGACGCAAATGAAGTCGAACGGGCATGAACGGTTCTATGGTCGTACCTGGGTTAGACTCTCGCCGGCTGTGGCCGTGTCTGCCAGGCTGACCAGCTCTTTCTGCATTTGATCAACCCATTCTTTGATCCTAGGGGACAGAACAACACACTTCAGAAGGGACGTCGCCACACAATTAAGCTGTCACTCAAGCTGCTCCGTAGGCGCCGGACATCAGAACAAACAAGAGGATTCGTGAAAAAGGTCAGCCGATCCAACTTAAATCACCGTGATCAAATTCGGTGTCGTCAGTCAGAGCACGGCGAGACACGTCAACCAACGCGATGAGAAAGTCAGCCACATGGGGATAGACCATACCTGGGCAAATTAAGGCCCGGGGGCCACATGCGGCCCGTTAAGCTTTTCAATCTGGCTTTGATGGACATTCCCAAATAATTTATTTAGATTTTTAAGATGGAAAGTGTAGCTGCCATTATGATGTGCAGTAATGTTTTTAAATTACCGTAAGTCTTGAACTATACAAATTATTTCAATGGTTGGAATCTGCGCTTTTGCATGATGTATTAGTTACTATGGTCATATAATTAGTTACTAGGGTCATCTAATTAGTTACTATGGTCATCTAATTACAAACCCCGTTTCCATATGAGTTGGGAAATTGTGTTAGATGTAAATATAAACGGAATACAATGATTTGCAAATCATTTTCAACCCATATTCAGTTGAATGCACTACAAAGACAAGATATTTGATGTTCAAACTCATAAACTTTATTTTTTTTTTGCAAATAGTAATTAACTTAGAATTTCATGGCTGCAACACGTGCCAAAGTAGTTGGGAAAGGGCATGTTCACCACTGTGTTACATGGCCTTTCCTTTTAACAACACTCAGTAAACGTTTGGGAACTGAGGAGACACATTTTTGAAGCTTCTCAGGTGGAATTCTTTCCCATTCTTGCTTGATGTACAGCTTAAGTTGTTCAACAGTCCGGGGGTCTCCGTTGTGGTAGTTTAGGCTTCATAATGCGCCACACATTTTCAATGGGAGACAGGTCTGGACTACAGGCAGGCCAGTCTAGTACCCGCACTCTTTTACTATGAAGCCACATTGATGTAACATGTGGCTTGGCATTGTCTTGCTGAAATAAGCAGGGGCGTCCATGATAACGTTGCTTGGATGGCAACATATGTCTTGGGCACTAATACACCCCCATACCATCACAGATGCTGGCTTTTCAACTTTGCGCCTATAACAATCCGGATGGTTCTTTTCCTCTTTGGTCCGGAGGACACGACGTCCACAGTTTCCAAAAACAATTTGAAATGTGGACTCGTCAGACCACAGAACACTTTTCCACTTTGTATCAGTCCATCTTAGATGAGCTCAGGCCCAGCGAAGCCGACTGCGTTTCTGGGTGTTGTTGATAAACGGAGAGTTTTAACTTGCACTTACAGATGTAGCGACCAACTGTAGTTACTGACAGTGGGTTTCTGAAGTGTTCCTGAGCCCATCTGGTGATATCCTTTACACACTGATGTCGCTTGTTGATGTAGTACAGCCTGAGGGATGGAAGGTCACGGGCTTAGCTGCTTACGTGCAGTGATTTCTCCAGATTCTCTGAACCCTTTGATGATATTACGGACCGTAGATGGTGAAATCCCTAAATTCCTTGCAATAGCTGGTTGAGAAAGGTTTTTCTTAAACTGTTCAACAATTTGCTCACGCATTTGTTGACAAAGTGGTGACCCTCGCCCCATCCTTGTTTGTGAATGACTGAGCATTTCATGGAATCTACTTTTATACCCAATCATGGCACCCACCTGTTCCCAATTTGCCTGTTCACCTGTGGGATGTTCCAAATAAGTGTTTGATGAGCATTCCTCAACTTTATCAGTATTTATTGCCACCTTTCCCAACTTCTTTGTCACGTGTTGCTGGCATCAAAATCTAAAGTTAATGATTATTTGCAAAAAGAGAAATATCAGTTTGAACATCAAATATGTTGTCTTTGTAGCACATTCAACTGAATATGGGTTGAAAATGATTTGCAAATTATTGTATTCCATTTGTATTCACATCTAACACAATTTCCCAACTCATATGGAAACGGGGTTTGTAGTTACTATGGTAATCTAAGTCACAGCAGATCAGACGAGGTACCAAGCAGTGTGGGTGGGGAGTGTTTCCACAGAGTTTTTCCAGAGCAACCAGCCTGAAATGTGGGTGTCAGGGACAAACGTGGAAGGAGATTTTTACAACAAAGTTGTAAAGCTTAGTGATATATCACATATATCAGATTGTAGGTGGGTTTTTTTTTTACCCTTCGCATTCATATTTTGCTGTTTGTTGCATTTTTGTTGCATTTCGCTTGATTGTAAAACATGTGGATGGAGCGGGGGTGTGACATTCATATGTTGTCAATATTCAGTGTTTTATCGTTCATAGTTAATATTGTAAATCACACATTATTTATAGACATGTACATTCTGTGTGTCTTATTCAGTGAAAAAAATGTAAAATTCCATTCCGTTTTTTCAGGCGGTCCGTCATAACGTTTTTAGCATTCAGACATTATTGTGAGTTTTTGTATTAGTGTTCCTAAAAATAGATATACCGGCCCCCAGACGCATTTTTTTCTCTAAATTTGGCCCCCCGAGTCCAAATAATTGCCCAGGCCTGGGATAGACGTTGACGGTGAAGTGGAGAGGAGGGGGTGCGAGCCAGGAAGTGGAAGGTTCTCGTCAGTATGTCAAAGACCTCCAGGGACGTCAGCCTCAGTCTGCAGGTGTCGGGCGATGGATGACACAACGTTTGCTGCACGATGAGCTCGTCTCACGTGGACCGCGCTGACAGAGTCCATCAGTCAGGGCCGAGATTGGGCCGGACGGGCGTGACAAATGGTGTACCTGCGGCACTGTTCCACATGGTCGTTTGTTAGGATCGCCACACCCATCAAAGACATGATGAATAGTCTACTTGGAGATGCAATCATCTCTTTTCTCGCCTCAGTGCAGTTTAAAAAAAGGTGCGCTGCGACTTGTCATGAGTGCCACGGCCAGTCCAGATCTGACAAAGAATCGCTTTGTTCAGTTCATTTAAATATTACCGTATTTTTCGGACTATAATCCTTTCATTTTCTCAAAAATCAACAGTGCACCTTATAACCCGGTGCGCCTAATGTACGGCATGATTCTGCTTGTGCTTACCGACCTCAAAGCTATTTTATTTGGTACATGGTGTAAAGATAAGTGTGACCAGTAGATGGCGGTCACACATACGAGATACGTGTAGACTGCAAGATGACGCCAATAAAAAACACAAACTTTAAATCTTCCATTGAGAATATACAAACCCCGTTTCCATATGAGTTGGGAAATTGTGTTAGACGTAAATATAAACGGAATACAAAGAATTGCAACCCATATTCAGTTGAATATGCTACAAAGACAACATATTTGATGTTCAAACTGATTGCAAATAATCATTAACTTTAGAATTTGATGGCAGCAACACGTGACAAAGAAGTTGGGAAAGGTGGCAATAAATACTGATAAAGTTGAGGAATGCTCATCAAACACTTATTTGGAACATCCCACAGGTGAACAGGCAAATTGGGAACAGGTGGGTGCCATGATTGGGTATAAAAGTAGATTCCATGAAATGCTCAGTCACTCACAAACAAGGATGGGGCGAGGGTCACCACTTTGTCAACAAATGCGTGAGCAAATTGTTGAACAGTTTAAGAAAAACCTTTCTCAACCAGCTATTGCAAGGAATTTAGGGATTTCACCATCTACGCTCCGTAATATCATCAAAGGGTTCAGAGAATCTGGAGAAATCACTGCACGTAAGCAGCTAAGCCCGTGACCTTCCATCCCTCAGGCTGTACTGCATCAACAAGCGACATCAGTGTGTAAAGGATATCACCACATGGGCTCAGGAACACTTCAGAAACCCACTGTCAGTAACTACAGTTGGTCGCTACATCTGTAAGTGCAAGTTAAAACTCTCCTATGCAAGGCGAAAACCGTTTATCAACAACACCCAGAAACGCCGTCGGCTTCGCTGGGCCTGAGCTCATCTAAGATGGACTGATACAAAGTGGAAAAGTGTTCTGTGGTCTGACGAGTCCACATTTCAAATTGTTTTTGGAAACTGTGGACGTCGTGTCCTCCGGACCAAAGAGGGAAAGAACCATCCAGATTATTCTAGGCGCAAAGTTGAAAAGCCAGCATGTGTGATGGTATGGGGGTGTATTAGTGCCCAAGACATGGGTAACTTACACATCTGTGAAGGCGCCATTAATGCTGAAAGGTACATACAGGTTTTGGAGCAACATATGTTGCCATCCAAGCAACGTTACCATGGACGCCCCTGCTTATTTCAGCAAGACAATGCCAAGCCACGTGTTACATCAACATGGCTTCATAGTAAAAGAGTGTGGGTACTAGACTGGCCTGCCTGTAGTCCAGACCTGTCTCCCATTGAAAATGTGTGGCGCATTATGAAGCCTAAAATACCACAACGGAGACCCCCGGACTGTTGAACAACTTAAGCTGTACATCAAGCAAGAATGGGAAAGAATTCAACCTGAGAAGCTTCAAAAATGTGTCTCCTCAGTTCCCAAACGTTTACTGAGTGTTGTTAAAAGGAAAGGCCATGTAACACAGTGGTGAACATGCCCTTTCCCAACTACTTTGGCACGTGTTGCAGCCATGAAATTCTAAGTTAATTATTATTTGCCAAAAAAAAAAAAGTTTATGAGTTTGAACATCAAATATCTTGTCTTTGTAGTGCATTCAACTGAATATGGCTTGAAAAAGATTTGCAAATCATTGTATTCCGTTTTTTAAAGTGTACTACCTGCTTTAATGCCTTGAACCGGAAGTAAAATCGTCCATTGCGTTTTTGCTTTAGAGGATTCTTTATCCATCACTCACAGCAACATATGTAAGTTTTACAAGACAACTCCAACAAATCATACTTATTAAAAATGTCCCATGTGTGATGTGTGTACGAGTCTTTTCATGCATATTTGTATGTGCTATCGTAATGTGATCAAGCTAGCGTCGTTAGCATTAGCCAATATGCTAACAGACTCACTAAGTTTCTGGGTTAGTATTCGTAGCTTTTAATGGCATTTTTTTTGTATTGTTTCAGTTTTGTAAATTCACCAAAACATCACTTTGGAGTTATTGAATCTGCTTAACTGATTGGAGCGGTCCAAGACGATGACTTCTGTTTTGTTTGATCAGCCGTTTTACTGCCATGTTACAGGCACTGTTTGGAAACAATTAGGGTAGATAAATAAACATTTACAAAATCTTTTATACCGGTTTATATTTGCGGTTAACAGACCATTGCGGCTAATTTCTGTCAAAAATATGTATATTTTCAAACATTTGGTGGGTGCGGTCTAAATCCTGGCACGCTCTGTAGCCTAGAAAGTACAGTAAATGCATGAAGCATAGCCCAGTTTGGTTATAAGGCTGCTATCATGGTTATGCATACGTATCAACTCAGGTTGTCCTGATACCAACATGTTGGTACCGGTACAGGTACCAAAATGTATTTTGATACTTTTCTAAATGGCATTATTGGCTTTAATTTAACAACAAATCTTAGGGTACATGAAACATATGTTTATTATTGCAATTTAGTCCTTAAATAAAATGTTGAACATACTAGACAACTTGTCTTTTAGTAGTAAGTAAACAAACAAAGACTCCTAATTAGTCTGCTGACATATGCAGTAACATATTGTGTCATTTATCTACCTTTTATTTTGTCAACATTATGAAGGACAAACTGTAAAAATGTATTATTAATCCACTTGCTCATTTACTGTTAATATCTGCTTATTTTCTGTTTTAACATGTTCTATCTACACTTCTGTTAAAATGTAATAATCACTTAGTATTTTCTTCTTTGATACTTTACATTAGTTTTGGATGATACTACACATTTGGGTATGGATCCGATACCAAGTCGTTAAAGGATCATACATTGGTCATATTCAAGTCCTCATGTGTCCAGGGACATATTTACTGACTTTATAAACATAATATGAATTTTAAAAAAACAAAAAAAAAATTTGTGATGCTAAAAAATATCGATGTAATCATAGTAGTATTGACTAAATATGCTCCTGTACTTGGTATCATTATAGTGGATGTCAGGTGTAGATCCACCTATGGCGTTTGTTTACATTCAGGAGCGCTATCTTTTGTTAGCGGTGACGCCGGTGAGCTTTTGTATCCTCCTACGGTGTGTAGAGAAGCATGTTTAGCTATCCCTTGTCCTCCAGTGATAATGTTACCTGTAAAAAACGTACTTTATTTGTCGCCATGGAGGCGGAGGATTAGCTATTTAGAAGTAGCTAAAACACTGTGGATGGACGTTAGCTGCTAGTTAGCTAGCCATGTCTTAAAGCACCTCTTCCTTAGGGTGTTTCAGTGTTATAACTTCACCTTTACCGTTAGTTTTTAAGCCAAAATGCGTCCATTCTCCCTTTTCTGTCTACACACTGTGTCTGCTTGTAAGTACTCTGTGTGTGTGCGCTGCCGAACATGCTCCTTTGCTCGTAAAACCAGCAATGTCACGACGTAAAGACGACGCCCCGTAATGCCCATTAAAAAAAGGGGGGGGACCTGTACTTTTTAGAGGCGGTATAGTACCGAATATGATTCATTAGTAGTACAACCCTAGTATAAACATTGACTAGCTGTGATACTCCCTAGTCCAGGGGTCAGCAACCCAAAACCTTTGATTGAGCCATTTTGGACCAAAAATATAAAAAATCTGTCGGGAGCCGCAAAAAATGAAAAGCCGTATATAAGTGTTATAATGAAGGCAACACATGATGTAAGTGTCTATATTAGCTATAATAGCCTACTATCAAAATGCCCAAGCAAATCTTCATTGACAGAATAGTTGAAATGTAACATTTATTCTACACATTTTTACAACATTGGTAAATCAGAGGCTACTCAGAAGGTGAGATAACTCCTGGAAATGACTGGCTTTTAATGGCCAAAGTTAAGGCTGTCTTCTTTTAATAGATGTATTACAATCTTTGGCAAGCCAAGTAATGTTTGCTGTGGTCTGGAACAACATGGCACACAAACAACTCTCTGAAATGCAGCCAACATTACATACAGATAATGTGTCATGAGACATGCGAAACTAAATTATATACAACGAGGATACAAGTAAAGGATATAAAATGAGCTCAAATATACCTACAAATGACGCATAATGATGCAATATGTACATGCAGCTAGCCTAAATAGCATGTTAGCATTGATTCGCTTGCAAAATGGCAACCAAGGTAATCAAAAAGGTCAACCAACGAACGAGATTTCTTTATAGAATCTCCTCTCTGGTCAATAAAAGCACCTTGTAGATTCTAGCGGGAACTCTGGTTCAACCCTTTTTCGATTACGCACGCACCTCCTGGTACCCTAGCACCTCCAAAACCCTCAAATCTACACTCCAAACATCCCAGAACAAGCTAGTCAGATTACTTCTAGACCTCCACCCCAGATCACACCTCACTCCTACCCACTTTTCCAAAGTGGGCTGGCTCAGGGTGGAGGACAGAGTAAAACAACTTGCACTGAGCCTAGTCTATAAAATCCGCTACACCTCCCTGATACCGAAGTACATGTCAAACTACTTCCTTTACGTAAATGACCGCCATAACCACAACACCAGGGGGCGCTCCACAAACCACGTTAAACCCAGATTCCGATCTAACAAAGGTCTTAACTCATTCTCTTCCTATGCCACATCAATATGGAATGCACTCCCAACAGGTGTAAAAGAAATGGCATCTCTATCCTCCTTCAAAACCGCACTAAAACAACACCTCCAGGCAACTTCAACCCTAAACTAACACCCCCACTTCCACATCCCACCTCCCCGGATTGTAAATAATCAAATGTAAATAATCAAATGTAGATACTTATTCTTATGCTTTCTGATCTCTCTCTCTATGTCCACTACTTGCTGTACATATCCTACCAAGTCAGACCTACACTGTTTCAATGTCCATTTCTCCGATGATACAATTGTTGATGACCAAAGTGTTGATATCAACCAAACCTACCCCCCCCCCCCCCACCCCACCCCATCCACATCCCACACCCCGGATTGTAAATAATGTAAATAATTCAATGTATATACTCTGATGATTATCTTGTGTGACGACTGTATTATGATGATAGTATATATCTGTATCATGAATCAATTTAAGTGGACCCCGACTTAAACAAGTTGAAAAACTTATTCGGGTGTTACCATTTAGTGGTCAATTGTACGGATTTTGTACTGCACTGTGCAATCCACTAATACAAGTTTCAATCAATCAGTCATGCACTGACCAAATATGCCTGATTCGCACTCCAACAAGTCAATAACATCAACAAAGCGCACCTTTTGTGCATTCACGCACAGCATAAAAAGTTTGGTGGACAAAAATGAGACAAAGAAGGAGTGGAAGATTTTAAATGTAAACAAACTGTCGCGTCACAGTCCGCACTATGGTGAGTTCAAGAACCGCCGAAATTAGTAGGACAAAACGATGCTCACCAAATACCGTATTTTTCGGACTATAAGTCGCAGTTTTTTTCATAGTTTGGCCGGGGGTGCGACTTATACTCAGGAGCGACTTATGTGTGAAATTATTAACACATTAGCGTAAAATATCAAATAATATTATTTAGCTCATTCACGTAAGAGATTAGACGTATAAGATTTCATGGGATTTAGCGCTTAGGAGTGACAGATTGTTTGGTAAACGTATAGCATGTTCTATATGTTATAGTTATATATAGTTTTTTATTTTTTATGTTATTTTATTATTTTTTTCCTGTCCAGCTTCTCAGGCAAATCATATAGCAGATGTAGATGACCTATATCGGCTGGTCAGATTTACTTTACAAAAGGGAAGTGTAGGATATTTCTCTCGTTGCCTTATTTGTATTTGACTTTATCAAATGTATTTATATTATCATTTGGTGCAGCCGAGCCGGAGCAGGAGGGGATGGAAAGAGAAAAAAAAGGAGGACAGAGGGGGGAATTGTGGGGACGAGAGGGGGATTAGACAGAGAGACAAAAACAACAACAACAATAGAGCAACATCAGCAAATACAACATGTACAAATATGATGGTATTTGAATGACTCTTACCATAATATGTTACGTTAACATACCAGTTGGTTATTTATGCCTCATATAACGTACACTTATTCAGCCTGTTGTTCACTATTCTTTATTTATTTTAAATTGCCTTTCAAATGTCTATTCTTATCAAATTCGTTACCCCAAAAAATGCGACTTATACTCCAGTGCGACTTATATATGTTTTTTTCCTTCTTTATTATGCATTTTTGGCCGGTGCGACTTATACTCCGGAGCAACTTATACCGTATTTCCTTGAATTGCCGCCGGGAATATAGTATTCGTCTGCCTAGAATTACAGCCGGGTCAAACTCGTTTCCCAAAATAATTAGCGCATGCTTGGCACTTCCGCCGGGTCAAATATGAGTCATTAAATGACTCCCGCCTCTTGGTGGTAGAGGGTGCTAGTGATCCTTCTTGCGACTACCAGTACTGCAGAAGACCGGTGCTGCAGAAGAAGACAACAAGCAGCAAGCGTGAGTAGCGATTGTTTGCTTGCACTTTTAGCATGGAGGATTACATATCTAAAATAAAACAGTTTTCTAAACTGGACTTTCAATCGAAGCAGGAGGTAATAATTAAAGGAATATCTCCAGAGACTTTTAGAACTGAAGAAAGATAAGGACGACTGCCTTTGATCAGAAGCAGCTGCACATGGACATCATTTAAAAGTAAAGGTAAGACCATAATAACGTTTTTTTTATTAAATGTGCTTTTCTTGATAAGGTAAGCGCCAGAGTGAGAAGAGGTTTTAAAATAATTAGCGCATGCTTGCCCATCCCGCATGCTTTTGGTAAGCGCAGGAGTGAGAAGAGGTTTTAAATTAATTGGCGCCCCGCCGGCTATTCAAGGAAATACGGTACTCTGAAAAATACGGTACTCATATTAAACAGTGGCTTTCTAACAATTGGGAAGGTTTGTGTCGTGTTTTTCCTCAAACTAAAAATATACTAAAACAAAAAAATATATATTTTCCCCCATATTTCCATTTTCAATCCTGTTTTAAAAATGCTCCAGGGAGCCACTAAGGTGGCGCCGCAGGGTTGCCGACCACCGCTCTAGATCAATACGTTCACCTGAGCAAGATACAACGTATTGAATATGATGAAGAGGCGAGAAGAGTGAATGGGGGTTGGGGGTGTATTTGTCATATGGACGGTGCACAGTATATGTGGAGCACAGGAAGAAGGATGGGACCATGAACACCAGCAGGTAAAAAGCACACAAAGTGAAATTGTTTAGGAAAAGCTTGGCGAGGTAAATCAACGGTAGTGCAAAGCAGCTGCTTGCCTTTAATTCCCAAAGCCAGATGCTGGTGGGCAGACCGTGCTGCTACTAGGAGCAAACATCAACTGTGCAGATTCAGCCCCTTGTACGCCGACGAGATGACCTGGCAACCACCAGCCATTAAGAGCAAAGCACGACATTTGAAATGTGTAATAGTTCTTGTAACTGGCCCTTGAGTATTCTATCACCAGTCTAATACACACGCAGGTACAAGGGTGTGTTTGTGTGGGCAGCATTCAGATGTTTTTAGTACAGGAAATAATCCTAGTTTCTACTGTCATGTGCACGCTGGGATTTCACAGTATTTTTCCACAGTAAAAGACTAAAATCACAATTTACAGTGACAACAAATAACGACAGTGCCCTTATTTTATTTTTTTTTGCAGCATTTAACTGTTATTACACTGCAAAAAGTCAGTGTTCAAAAACAAGAGAAAACATAGAGGTATTTGTTTCATGTCTCTAAGACGTTCCTACCGGAAGTTATAAGCAGTTTTGTCTGAGTTTTCCTCTAAAAAGCAGTTTTTTCTCTGTTTTATTAAAAAATTGCTCTAGAGCACAATTTTGAGTTTCGGGGTTCGGTTATTTTTTGAGATCGCAATTTCTACCAGTCCCGATGTGTGTGAGAAGTTTGGTGAGTTTTGAAGTATTTTAAGGGGGTCAAATTACAGCTCAAAGAGGCAAAAACAAGTTTTTTTAGTACAAATTTGTCTTGAAGGGGAAATTGCCAACTTCCTGTTGGTTTTTGCCCGAGGATATACAATTATGAAATGTAGGTCTAAGTCTGACCTACATAGAGGTTTTTGTTTCATGTCTCTACGACCTTCCGAGTGGGAGTTACAGGCAGTTTGTTTTTATTTTTTCCTAGGGGGCGCTAGAGCGCAATTTTGATTTTTGGGGGTTGGTTTTGTTATTAACTTGCAATTTTCGCAGGTCCTGATTTGTGTGTCAAATTTGGTGAGTTTTGGAGCATGTTAAGTGGGTCAAATTGCTGCTCGAAGAGGCGGCCGGTATAATAAAAATAATAATAAACATTACAAATACAATAGGTTCCTTTGTAACCAGTACAAAGGACTCCCTGGGGGAGTCCTTTGTACTGGTTACAGGGCGGACCCTAAAAATACAAAAATGAGGGGTATTTTATTTGAACTAAGCAAAATTATCCGCCAATAGATCATCCATTGGTCCCTATTCAAAGTCCTCATGTGTCCAGGGACATATTTACTGAGTTTATAAACATAATATGAATTTAAAAAAAAGGAACATTTTGTGACGATAAAAATATCGATTGAATCATAGTAGTATCGACTATATGCTATTGTACTTGGTATCATTACAGTGGATGTCATGCGTAGATCCACCCATGGCATTTGTTTACATTCAGGCATGCTATCTTTTGTTAGCGGTGACGCCGGTGAGCTATTGTATCCTCCTACTTTGTGTAGTGAAGCATGTTTAGCTATTCCTCGTCCTACAGTGATAATGGTACTTGTAAGAAACGTACTTTATTTGTCGCCATGGAGGCGAGGATTAGTGATTTAGAAGTAGCTAAAACACTGCCGACTGCGGATGGACGTTAGCTAGCCATGTCTTAGAGCAGCTCTTCCTGAGGGTGTTTCAGTGTTATAACTTCACCTTTATCTTTACTTTTTACACCAAAATGCATCCATTCTCCCTTTTCTGTCTACACACTGTGTCTGCTTGTAAGTACTCTGTGCGTGTGCGCTGCCGAACATGCTCCTCTGCTGGTAAAACCAGCAATGTCATGCCCGTTAAAAAAATCAATCAATGGGGAACCGGTACTTTTCAGAGTATAGTACCGTTTTTTGATTCACTAGTACCGCGGTACTATACTAGTACCGGTATACCGTACAACCCTAGTTCTGCATAAAATGGCTACCTGCACTCAAATCTCTGTAGTCCACCCATGACCTAGCTGCAAAATCACAGCAATCTCAGCAAATTTTCCACCTTTATGTTTAATGTAGTCTGGGCTTCCTGTATTGAAATAGGCCATATGGATATTTTAATCGGGCGCACCCCAGTACAGTACAGTAACTATTCCTTTTAGCTGCAGCATATTTTTGGCATTCACTCATTTATGCATAACAAAAAAATATTCCTACTCATGTAGTTCTTCTTTATTCTCTCGGGCATACTGATTGTGGATGAATTAGCATTTCAGAGCAGCACTATTAGTCATATTCCCAGTTTGTATGTTAATGTGGAGTAGAATGAGGACTTCTTCGACTGCAAAAACTGCTGTACACTAAGTCACGAGTGTGTTACAGTAAGGGATGATGTCGCCGAGTCTTTTCAGGGAAGTGGACATTGCCCCCAGTGTAAGGGGTCATAATATAAAAAACTCACTTTTCTTGCCTGTTGCTACCGTTTCTTGTGAATTCCTGGTGCCTGTTAGTGCAGAAATGTTCAATTCAAACCATAGTGGCATTGTGGAGATAGGCCTATTTAAGTAAAAAACAATTGTCACCTTATTCCAAAGAGATTTGTCACACATACAAACTCCGTTTCCATATGAGTTGGGAAATTGTGTTACATGTAAATATAAACGGAATACAATGATTTGCAAATAATTTTCAACCCATATTCAGTTGAATATGCTACAAAGACAACATATTTGATGGTCAAACTGATAAACGTTTTTTTTTTTTTGCAAATAATCGTTAACTTTAGAATTTGATGCCAGCAACACGTGACAAAGAAGTTGGGAAAGGTGGCAATAAATACTGATAAAGTTGAGGAATGCTCATCAAACACTTATTTGGAACATCCCACAGGTGAACAGGCAAATTGGGAACAGGTGGGTGCCATGATTGGGTATAAAAGTAGATTCCATGAAATGCTCAGTCATTCACAAACAAGGATGGGGCGAGGGTCACCACTTTGTCAACAAATGCGTGAGCAAATTGTTGAACAGTTTAAGAAAAACCTTTCTCAACCAGCTATTGCAAGGAATTGAGGGATTTCACCATCTACGCTCCGTAATATCATCAAAGGGTTCAGAGAATCTGGAGAAATCACTGCACGTAAGCAGCTAAGCCCGTGACCTTCCATCCCTCAGGCTGTACTGCATCAACAAGCGACATCAGTGTGTAAAGGATATCACAGAATGGGCTCAGGAACACTTCAGAAACCCACTGTCAGTAACAACAGTTGGTCGCTACATCTGTAAGTGCAAGTTAAAACTCTCCTATGCAAGGCAAAAACCGTTTATCAACAACACCCAGAAACGCTGTCGGCTTCGCTGGGCCTGAGCTCATCTAAGATGGACTGATACAAAGTGGAAAAGTGTTCTGTGGTCTGACGAGTCCACATTTCAAATTGTTTTTGGAAACTGTGGACGTCGTGTCCTCCAGGCCAAAGAGGAAAAGAACCATCCGGATTGTTATAGGCGCAAAGTTGAAAAGCCAGCATCTGTGATGGTATGGGGGTGTATTAGTGCCCAAGACATGGGTAACTTACACATCTGTGAAGGCACCATTAATGCTGAAAGGTACATACAGGTTTTGGAGCAACATATGTTGCCATCCAAGCAACGTTACCATGGACGCCCCTGCTTATTTCAGCAAGACAATGCCAAGCCACGTGTTACATCAACGTGGCTTCATAGTAAAAGAGTGCGGGTACTAGACTGGCCTGCCTGTAGTCCAGACCTGTCTCCCATTGAAAATGTGTGGCGCATTATGAAGCCTAAAATAGCACAAGGGAGACCCCCGGACTGTTGAACAACTTAAGCTGTACATCAAGCAAGAATGGGAAAGAATTCCACCTGAGAAGCTTCAAAAATGTGTCTCCTCAGTTCCCAAACGTTTACTGAGTGTTGTTAAAAGGAAAGGCCATGTAACACAGTGGTGAACATGCCCTTTCCCAACTACTTTGGCACGTGTTGCAGCCATGAAATTCTAAGTTAATTATTTGCACAAAAAAAAATTAAGTTTGAGTTTGAACATCAAATATGTTGTCTTTGTAGTGCATTCAACTGAATATGGGTTGAAAAGGATTTGCAAATCATTGTATTCCGTTTATATTTACATCCAACACAATTTCCCAACTCATATGGAAACGGGGTTTGTATGACGTAGTTTCAGCCTTTCCTGGTAAGGTCTATTCAGGTGTACTGGAGAGGAGGCTACACCGGATAGTCGCACCTCGGATTCAGGAGGAACAGTGTGGTTTTTGTCCTGGTCGTGGAACTGTGGACCAGCTCTATACTCTCGGCAGGATCCTTGAGGGTGCATTGGAGTTTGCCCAACCAGTCTACATGTGCTTTGTGCATACTTGCCAACCCTCCCGAATTTTCCGGAATACCCCCGAATTTCAGTGTCTCTCCCGAGAATCTCCCGGGACAACCGTTCTCCCGAATGTCCCCCGATTTCCAGCCGGACAACTATATTGGGGGGCGTGCCTTAAAGGCACTGCCTTTAGCGTCGTCTCTCACCTGAAAAGGAGACTATTATATATGTCTCCGTTATCCATAGGTTTATCTATAATCCATAACACGGTGGCCGAATGGATATAGTCACTCATGAACGGTCAGAGAAGCACAAGGCAGCACCGGTCACAGCCCAGTATTATGGGCCACCGTGCTAAATGGAGACCCGAGGGTGTAACATATGCCGAGACAAAGATGGCTACGCTGATAGCTGCAAGCAACATCCCAATATTCTACAACACAAATACAATGTAGAAAAAACATGCTTTTTGACAACGTTTATTCAATGTCGGGTTCTGACATTGATTTGACCATTGAATTTTGGTCATTTTACAACACAAATACAATGTTGAAACAACATGCTTTTTGACAACGTTTAATCAATGTCAGGTGTTGATGTTGATTTGACTGACCATTGAAATTTGGTCATTTCCCAACCAATATTCTACAACACAAATGCAACGTTGAAACAACATGCTTTTGACAACGTTTAATCAATGTCAGGTTGTGACGTTGATTTAACCAATGAAATTT
Source organism: Entelurus aequoreus (assembly GCF_033978785.1). Taxonomy (NCBI): domain Eukaryota; kingdom Metazoa; phylum Chordata; class Actinopteri; order Syngnathiformes; family Syngnathidae; genus Entelurus; species Entelurus aequoreus. The sequence goes on from NC_084754.1 coordinate 41,751,256, forward strand.
GGTCATTTTCCAACCAATATTCTACAACACAAATACAACATTGAAACAACATGCTTCTTGATGACGTTTAATTAATGTTGGGTTCTGATGTTGATTTGACCATTGAAACTTGGTCATTATGCAACGTTGAAACAACATGCTTTTTGACAACGTTTAATCAATGTTTGGTTCTGAGGTTGATTTGACCATTGAAATTTGGTCATTTCCCAACCAATATTCTACAACACAAATACAACATTGAAACAACATGCTTTTTGATGACGTTTAATTAATTTTGGGTTCTGATGTTGATTTGACCATTGAAACTTGGTCATTATGCAACGTTGAAACAACATGCTTTTTGACAACGTTTAATCAATGTTGGGTTCTGAGGTTGATTTGACCATTGAAATTTGGTCATTTTCCAACCAATATTCTACAACATAAATGCAACGTACAAAAAACATGCATTTTGACAACGGTTAATCAATGTTGGGTTCTGACGTTGATTCGACCATTGAAATTTGGTCATTATGCAACGTTGAAACAACATGCTTTTTGACAACGTTTAATCAATGTCGGGTTGTGATGTTGATTTGACCATTGAAATTTGGTCATTTTCCAACCAATATTCTACAACACAAATACAACATTGAAACAACATGCTTTTTGATGACGTTTAATTAATGTTGGGTTCTGATGTTGATTTGACCATTGAAACTTGGTCATTTTACAACACAACTACAACATTGAAACAACATGCTTTTTGACAACGTTTAATCAATGTTGGGTTCTGAGGTTGATTTGACCATTGAAATTTGGTCATTTTCCAACCAATATTCTACAACATAAATGCAACGTACAAAAAACATGCATTTTGACAACGGTTAATCAATGTTGGGTTCTGACGTTGATTCGACCATTGAAATTTGGTCATTATGCAACGTTGAAACAACATGCTTTTTGACAACGTTTAATCAATGTTGGGTTGTGATGTTGATTTGACCATTGAATTTTGGTCATTTTCCAACCAATATTCTACAACAGAAATACAACGTTGAAACAACCTGCTTTTTGATGACGTTTAATTAATGTTGGGTTCTGACGTTGATTTGACCATTGAAATTTGGTCATTTTACAACACAACTACAACGTTGAAACAACATGCTTTTTGACAACGTTTAATCAATGTTGGGTTCTGAGGTTGATTTGACCATTGAAACTTGGTCATTTTACAACACAACTACAACATTGAAACAACATGCTTTTTGACAACATTTAATCAATGTTGGGTTCTGAGGTTGATTTGACCATTGAAATTTGGTCATTTCCCAACCAATATTCTGCAACATAAATGCAACATACAAAAAACATGCATTTTGACAACGGTTAATCAATGTTGGGTTCTGACGTTGATTCGACCATTGAAATTTGGTCATTATGCAACGTTGAAACAACATGCTTTTTGACAACGTTTAATCAATGTTGGGTTCTGAGGTTGATTTGACCATTGAAATTTGGTCATTTTCCAACCAATATTCTACAACATAAATGCAACGTACAAAAAACATGCATTTTGACAACGTTTAATCAATGTTGGGTTCTGAGGTTGATTTGACCATTGAAATTTGGTCATTTTCCAACCAATATTCTACAACATAAATGCAACATACAAAAAACATGCATTTTGACAACGGTTAATCAATGTTGGGTTCTGACGTTGATTCGACCATTGAAATTTTGTCATTATGCAATGTTGAAACAACATGCTTTTTGACAACCTTTAATCAATGTTGGGTTGTGATGTTGATTTGACCATTGAAATTTGGTCATTTTCCAACCAATATTCTACAACACAAATACAACATTGAAACAACATGCTTTTTGATGACGTTTAATTATTGTTGGGTTCTGACGTTGATTTGACCATTGAAATTTGGTCATTTTACAACACAACTACAACATTGAAACAACATGCTTTTTGACAACGTTTAATCAATGTTGGGTTCTGAGGTTGATTTGACCATTGAAATTTGGTCATTTTCCAACCAATATTCTACAACATAAATGCAACGAACAAAAAACATGCATTTTGACAACGGTTAATCAATGTTGGGTTCTGACGTTGATTCGACCATTGAAATTTGGTCATTATGCAACGTTGAAACAACATGCTTTTTGACAACGTTTAATCAATGTCGGGTTGTGATGTTGATTTGACCATTGAATTTTGGTCATTTTCCAACCAATATTCTACAACACAAATACAACATTGAAACAACCTGCTTTTTGATGACGTTTAATTAATGTTGGGTTCTGACGTTGATTTGACCATTGAAATTTGGTTAATTTTACAACACAACTACAACGTTGAAACAACATGCTTTTTGACAACGTTTAATCAATGTTGGGTTCTGAGGTTGATTTGACCATTGAAATTTGGTCATTTTCCAACCAATATTCTACAACATAAATGCAACGTACAAAAAACATGCATTTTGACAACGGTTAATCAATGTTGAGTTCTGACGTTGATTCGACCATTGAAATTTGGTCATTATGCAACGTTGAAACAACATGCTTTTTGACAACGTTTAATCAATGTCGGGTTGTGATGTTAATTTGACCATTGAATTTTGGTCATTTTCCAACCAATATTCTACAACACAAATACAACGTTGAAACAACATGCTTTTTGACAACGTTTAATCAATGTCGGGTTGTGACGTTGATTTAACCAATGAAATTTGGTCATTTTCCAACCAATATTCTACAACACAAATACAACATTGAAACAACCTGCTTTTTGATGACGTTTAATTAATGTTGGGTTCTGTTGTTGATTTGACCATTGAAACTTGGTCATTTTACAACACAACTACAACGTTGAAACAACATGCTTTTTGACAACGTTTAATCAATGTTGGGTTCTGAGGTTGATTTGACCATTGAAATTTGGTCATTTTCCAACCAATATTCTACAACATAAATGCAACGTACAAAAAACATGCATTTTGACAACGGTTAATCAATGTTGGGTTCTGACGTTGATTCGACCATTGAAATTTGGTCATTATGCAACGTTGAAACAACGTGCTTTTTGACAACGTTTAATCAATGTTGGGTTGTGATGTTGATTTGACCATTGAATTTTGGTCATTTTCCAACCAATATTCTACAACACAAATACAACGTTGAAACAACCTACTTTTTGATGACGTTTAATTAATGTTGGGTTCTGACGTTGATTTGACCATTGAAATTTGGTCATTTTACAACACAACTACAACGTTGAAACAACATGCTTTTTGACAACGTTTAATCAATGTTGGGTTCTGACGTTGATCCGACCATTGAAATTTGGTCATTATGCAACGTTGAAACAACATGCTTTTTGACAACGTTTAATCAATGTTGGGTTGTGATGTTGATTTGACCATTGAATTTTGGTCATTTTCCAACCAATATTCTACAACACAAATACAACATTGAAACAACATGCTTTTTGATGACGTTTAATTAATGTTGGGTTCTGACGTTGATTTGACCATTGAAACTTGGTCATTTTACAACACAACTACAACATTGAAACAACATGCTTTTTGACAACGTTTAATCAATGTTGGGTTCTGAGGTTGATTTGACCATTGAAATTTGGTCATTTTCCAACCAATATTCTACAACATAAATGCAACGTACAAAAAACATGCATTTTGACAACGGTTAATCAATGTTGGGTTCTGACGTTGATTCGACCATTGAAATTTGGTCATTATGCAACGTTGAAACAACATGCTTTTTGACAACGTTTAATCAATGTTGGGTTGTGATGTTGATTTGACCATTGAATTTTGGTCATTTTCCAACCAATATTCTACAACACAAATACAACGTTGAAACAACCTGCTTTTTGATGACGTTTAATTAATGTTGGGTTCTGACATTGATTTGACCATTGAAATTTGGTCATTTTACAACACAACTACAACGTTGAAACAACATGCTTTTTGACAACGTTTAATCAACGTTGGGTTCTGAGGTTGATTTGACCATTGAAACTTGGTCATTTTACAACACAACGACAACATTGAAACAACATGCTTTTTGACAACGTTTAATCAATGTTGGGTTCTGAGGTTGATTTGACCATTGAAATTTGGTCATTTTCCAACCAATATTCTACAACATAAATGCAACGTACAAAAAACATGCATTTTGACAACGGTTAATCAATGTTGGGTTCTGACGATGATTCGACCATTGAAATTTGGTCATTATGCAACGTTGAAACAACATGCTTTTTGACAACGTTTAATCAATGTTGGGTTGTGATGTTGATTTGACCATTGAATTTTGGTCATTTTCCAACCAATATTCTACAACACAAATACAATATTGAAACAACATGCTTTTTGATGACGTTTAATTAATGTTGGGTTCTGATGTTGATTTGACCATTGAAACTTGGTCATTTTACAACACAACTACAACGTTGAAACAACATGCTTTTTGACAACGTTTAATCAATGTTGGGTTCTGAGGTTGATTTGACCATTGAAATTTGGTCATTTTCCAACCAATATTCTACAACATAAATGCAACGTACAAAAAACATGCATTTTGACAACGGTTAATCAATGTTGGGTTCTGACGTTGATTCGACCATTGAAATTTGGTCATTATGCAACGTTGAAACAACATGCTTTTTGACAACGTTTAATCAATGTTGGGTTGTGATGTCGATTTGACCATTGAATTTTGGTCATTTTCCAACCAATATTCTACAACACAAATACAACGTTGAAACAACCTGCTTTTTGATGACGTTTAATTAATGTTGGGTTCTGACGTTGATTTGACCATTGAAATTTGGTCATTTTACAACACAACTACAACGTTGAAACAACATGCTTTTTGACAACGTTTAATCAATGTTGGGTTCTGAGGTTGATTTGACCATTGAAATTTGGTCATTTTACAACCAATATTCTACAACATAAATGCAACGTACAAAAAACATGCATTTTGACAACGGTTAATCAATGTTGGGTTCTGACGTTGATTCGACCATTGAAATTTGGTCATTATGCAACGTTGAAACAACATGCTTTTTGACAACGTTTAATCAATGTTGGGTTGTGATGTTGATTTGACCATTGAATTTTGGTCATTTTCCAACCAATATTCTACAACACAAATACAACGTTGAAACAACCTGCTTTTTGATGACGTTTAATTAATGTTGGGTTCTGACATTGATTTGACCATTGAAATTTGGTCATTTTACAACACAACTACAACGTTGAAACAACATGCTTTTTGACAACGTTTAATCAACGTTGGGTTCTGAGGTTGATTTGACCATTGAAACTTGGTCATTTTACAACACAACGACAACATTGAAACAACATGCTTTTTGACAACGTTTAATCAATGTTGGGTTCTGAGGTTGATTTGACCATTGAAATTTGGTCATTTTCCAACCAATATTCTACAACATAAATGCAACGTACAAAAAACATGCATTTTGACAACGGTTAATCAATGTTGGGTTCTGACGATGATTCGACCATTGAAATTTGGTCATTATGCAACGTTGAAACAACATGCTTTTTGACAACGTTTAATCAATGTTGGGTTGTGATGTTGATTTGACCATTGAATTTTGGTCATTTTCCAACCAATATTCTACAACACAAATACAATATTGAAACAACATGCTTTTTGATGACGTTTAATTAATGTTGGGTTCTGATGTTGATTTGACCATTGAAACTTGGTCATTTTACAACACAACTACAACGTTGAAACAACATGCTTTTTGACAACGTTTAATCAATGTTGGGTTCTGAGGTTGATTTGACCATTGAAATTTGGTCATTTTCCAACCAATATTCTACAACATAAATGCAACGTACAAAAAACATGCATTTTGACAACGGTTAATCAATGTTGGGTTCTGACGTTGATTCGACCATTGAAATTTGGTCATTATGCAACGTTGAAACAACATGCTTTTTGACAACGTTTAATCAATGTTGGGTTGTGATGTCGATTTGACCATTGAATTTTGGTCATTTTCCAACCAATATTCTACAACACAAATACAACGTTGAAACAACCTGCTTTTTGATGACGTTTAATTAATGTTGGGTTCTGACGTTGATTTGACCATTGAAATTTGGTCATTTTACAACACAACTACAACGTTGAAACAACATGCTTTTTGACAACGTTTAATCAATGTTGGGTTCTGAGGTTGATTTGACCATTGAAATTTGGTCATTTTACAACCAATATTCTACAACATAAATGCAACGTACAAAAAACATGCATTTTGACAACGGTTAATCAATGTTGGGTTCTGACGTTGATTCGACCATTGAAATTTGGTCATTATGCAACGTTGAAACAACATGCTTTTTGACAACGTTTAATCAATGTTGGGTTGTGATGTCGATTTGACCATTGAATTTTGGTCATTTTCCAACCAATATTCTACAACACAAATACAACATTGAAACAACATGCTTTTTGATGACGTTTAATTAATGTTGGGTTCTGATGTTGATTTGACCATTGAAACTTGGTCATTTTACAACACAACTACAACATTGAAACAACATGCTTTTTGACAACATTTAATCAATGTTGGGTTCTGAGGTTGATTTGACCGTTGAAATTTGGTCATTTTCCAACCAATATTCTACAACATAAATGCAACGAACAAAAAACATGCATTTTGACAACGGTTAATCAATGTTGGGTTCTGACGTTGATTCGACCATTGAAATTTGGTCATTATGCAACGTTGAAACAACATGCTTTTTGACAACGTTTAATCAATGTCGGGTTGTGACGTTGATTTAACCAATGAAATTTGGTCATTTTCCAACCAATATTCTACAACACAAATACAACATTGAAACAACCTGCTTTTTGATGACGTTTAATTAATGTTGGGTTCTGTTGTTGATTTGACCATTGAAACTTGGTCATTTTACAACACAACTACAACGTTGAAACAACATGCTTTTTGACAACGTTTAATCAATGTTGGGTTCTGAGGTTGATTTGACCATTGAAATTTGGTCATTTTCCAACCAATATTCTACAACATAAATGCAACGTACAAAAAACATGCATTTTGACAACGTTTAATCAATGTTGGGTTCTGAGGTTGATTTGACCATTGAAATTTGGTCATTTTCCAACCAATATTCTACAACATAAATGCAACGTACAAAAAACATGCATTTTGACAACGTTTAATCAATGTTGGGTTCTGAGGTTGATTTGACCATTGAAATTTGGTCATTTTCCAACCAATATTCTACAACATAAATGCAACGTACAAAAAACATGCATTTTGACAACGGTTAATCAATGTTGGGTTCTGACGTTGATTCGACCATTGAAATTTGGTCATTATGCAACATTGAAACAACATGCTTTTTGACAACGTTTAATCAATGTTGGGTTCTGAGGTTGATTTGACCATTGAAATTTGGTCATTTTCCAACCAATATTCTACAACATAAATGCAACGTACAAAAAACATGCATTTTGACAACGTTTAATCAATGTTGGGTTGTGACTTTGATTTGACCATTGAAATTTGGTCATTTTACAACACAAATACAACGTTGAAACAACATGCTTTTTGACAACGTTTATTTAATGTCAGGTTGCGATGTTGATTTGACCATTGAGTTTTGCTCATTTTCCAAACAACAATGTTGTCCCTTTGCTTTCTAATGATTCATTTAGGTCAATGTTGTTTTTGACAACCATCTTACATTTAGTCTTAGTCTCAGTCTTTTGGACTAAAATGCTTATTAGTTTTAGTCACATTTTAGTCACTTTTATATGTGATAGTTTTAGTCCAGTTTTAGTCGACAAAAACTCAAAAGGGTTTTAGTCTAGTTTTAGTCGATGAAAAGTCAAAAAGGTTTTAGTCTAGTTTTAGTCCCAAAAAAAAAGAAAAACAAGTATAATATAAGTATATAAGTATAGTCTTTTAACAAATTAATTTAGGTCAGTAAGTATTGGAGATTGCTGTTGGGCAGTGTCACACATAAGTTGTGAAAATAGCAGCAGATCTATAAGTTCAACCCATTGTAAGCTTGCAGATCTGCTATTTTCACAAATAATAACAATAAAGGAATGGTTTTAGACATATAAGGTTTCCACCCAACAGCACATTTCTGATCCAAGGATTGTGTATTACACACAGATAAAGTGGTAACAGTGGAATCAAAGTTCATTACTCCAAAAAAGCCAAAAAACAAAAACATTCTACTTCAGCAATTGTGGCTTTCTCAGAATTTGTTAAAGTACAATGAACATAAACATGCCCAAAATATGAGTGATGCATGAGGAACACAACTTGGCCCTGTCTGCCAGTGCAATTACAACATATATCATACAACCCCACTCTCTTTCATTTGTGCAAACCATGTCATAAAATAATCAATTAATTCCTGAGGTACAGTTAGGTAGGTTGTAAGTTATACCAGAGAGTTATACTGTACATACTTGAAAGTATGAAACAAACATGTTCTTAAGTTTTTGGAACAAAATAGACCACCCTGTAAATACTGTAAACATATCAAACATGTGATATCAAACATATCAAGTTACATGCTGACAGAACGTACTCACAAAGAGATAACCACACCGTCACTGAATGTAAACATGGCTAAACATGCCGCTAAAGTAACACACACATAATAAATTGACGTTAGCGTAACAAAAGCTAACTTTAGCCTGAAGTTAGCAGCCCATTTGCGCCAGGAGTATGTGGAAAACGTACTAATGTATTAGCTCACTATGACATTTATCGATTATGTTAACAGTATTTGGAACTTGCCTTCGAAAAAATATCCTTGTGGCGAGCCTTAAAGGCCTACTGAAAGCCACTACTACCGACCACGCAGTCTGATAGTTTATATATCAATGATGAAATCTTAACATTATAACACATGCCAATACGGCCGGGTTAACTTATAAAGTGACATTTTAAATTTGCCGCTAAACTTCCGGTTCAAAACGCCTCTGAGGATGACGTATGCGCGTGACGTAGACCGGGGAACACGGGTATGCCTTCCACATTGAAGCCAATACGAAAAAGCTCTGTTTTCATTTCATAATTCCACAGTATTCTGGACATCTGTGTTCGTGAATCTGTTGCAATCATGTTCATTGCATTATGGAGAAGGAAGCTGAGCAAGCAAAGAAGAAAGTTGTCGGTGCGAAATGGACGTATTTTTCGAACGTAGTCAGCGACAACAGTACACAGCCAGCGCTTCTTTGTTTACATTCCCGGAAGATGCAGTCAAGATGGAAGAACTCGGATAACAGAGACTCTAACCAGGAGGACTTTTGACTTCGATACACAGACGCCTGTAGAGAACTGGGACAACACAGACTCTTACCAGGATTACTTGGATTTGGATGACAAAGACGCAGACGTGCTACTGTGAGTATGCAGCTTTGGCTTCTAAACATTTGATCGCTTGACCGTATGTGCGCAACTTTTTTTTGCGTATGTACGTAACTTTTTTAAAATATATAAGCTTTATGAACCTTGGGTTAGGTGAACGGTCTTTTGGGCTGAGTGATTGTGTGTGTTGATCAGGTGTTTGAATTGTATTGGCGTGTTCTATGGAGCTAGGAGCTAGCAGAGGAGCTAGGAGCTAGCATAACAAACACGCAGGTGTTTTTATGCAGGATTAATTTGTGGCATATTAAATATAAGCCTGGTTGTGTTGTGGCTAATAGAGTATATATATGTCTTGTGTTTATTTACTGTTGTAGTCATTCCCAGCTGAATATCAGGTCACCCCCGGCTCTCACAGCATCTTCCCTATCTGAATAGCTTCAACTCCCCACTAGTCCTTCACTTGCACTTTACTCATCCACAAATCTTTCATCCTCGCTCAAATTAATGGGGAAATTGTCGCTTTCTCGGTCCGAATCTCTCTCACTTCATGCGGCCATCATTGTAAACAATAGGGAACTTTGCGTATATGTTCAACTGACTACGTCACGCTACTTCCGGTAGGGGCAAGCCTTTTTTTTATCAGATACCAAAAGTTGCAATCTTTATCGTCGTTGTTCTATACTAAATCCTTTCAGCAAAAATATGGCAATATCGCGAAATGATCAAGTATGACATAGAATAGATCTGCTATCCCCGTTTAAATTAAAAAAAATCATTTCAGTAGGCCTTTAAGGTGCCGCTTGAGGTTGGTCGTATTTTTTCCGCATATTTTGTGGCCACATTTGTCACCGTCTTCCTTCACAATACACTCTGTTTTATTATCTGCTGGGTTATATTTCAAATACACCCATATGTCGTCTCTACGTTTGCGACCACCGAGCCCCTGTGTTGAAACTGCCGCCGCCATCGCGATCCATCGCCTGACGAGTAACAACAGTCTGACGTGTTAGCACGTTGTGCGCTGCACGCCAGTTGGTGGGCGTGACCAGAAATGTCATGCATTTTAAACGTCTTGACAGATTACCCACTAACATTTTTGTCCGTTCTCGTCTCGTCAACGAAAACTCACACACGTCTCGTCATGTTTTCGTCATCAGCGAGACATGTTTATCTCGTCACCGTCTCGTTACCGTCGTGAAAAAAGTGGCGTCAACGAAATGATTTCGTCATCGTCATCGTTGACGAAAACAACACCATCTCTATCCTCCTTCAAAACCGCAATAAAAGTTCACCTCCAGGCAGCTACAACCCTAAACTAACATCCTCCCCTGATTGCTAATAATCAAATGTAAACAATCAAATGCAGATACTTTTTCTTTTTCTTATGCCTTCTGATCTCTCTCTCTCTCTCTCTCTCTCTCTCTCTCTATGTCCACTACTTGATGTCCATACCCCCCCCACCCCCACCCCCCCCTCCACACCCCTGATTGTAAATAATGTAAATAATTCAATGTGATTATCTTGTGTGATGACTGTATTATGATGATAGTATATATGATAGTATATATCTGTATCATGAATCAATTTAAGTGGACCCCGACTTAAACTAGTTGAAAAACTTATTCGGGTGTTACCATTTAGTGGTCAATTGTACGGAATATGTACTTCACTGTGCAACCTACTAATAAAAGTCTCAATCAATCAATTTAGGTCAAATAAAACCTTAGTGCAGGAGTGTCCAAACTTCCGCCACTAAGGGGCCCCACACCAAAAAAAAAAATCAAAGCATGCGGAGGCTATTTTCATATTTTCATTTTCAAAACGGTCGCAAAAATATGAATTTGCTTTTTTTTTACCTTTAGAGATTCCCTCAAGTTAAAAATAGGTAATAAAATATTTGTTTTTGTTTAACGCGTGTCGATCAACTTCAGATCCATCTGCTAATATGAAGATTTTTTTTAATTTTTTAAAAAATGTTTTATGCCCTTTTTGTTAAAGAAACATTGTTTTTTTAATGGCAAACACACAAAATATGCAAAATTCTTACGTTCCATAAATATATAAAAGTACTCAATATATTCTCTTCATGTCATACAAGGTTCCAGTTTTGCTTGTTTTTACGTTACAGTTTTTATCAAATCAGAATTCTATTGCCAGCGCTGTGTGAATTCTGCCGGAGGCCGTCTGAATCAACATTAGTTGATACAAACGAACGGAGGACTTTTAGTTGATAGTCAGTTCACAATCAGATCACAAGTTGTTGACAGTAGCCCATCTAGATAGCCTCCGTTAAAGGTGACTGGGATTGAATACTCCCAAGTGAGTATCCAATCACAAACTGGGATTTACGAAAACAGGAAGTGGCACCGGAGCCATACCCGGCCAGCAGAGAAATCATCGGTCGTCACATATTTAACCCACAAAGAAGGAGAGTAAAACGTTGATTAGGTGACAGATATATATTTGCAAGGCCATTTTCAAGAAGGATATTTAAAGAAAAACTAGATCTTGTGAGACGAGGTCCGCCGACCCCGGAAGCTAGCTAAACTGTCTCGGCGGTGAAATGGTTTGCCCACCACACTGGCTTATACGGTGCTACAAATTGTGAGTTTGAATATTTTATTTCTTAATTTTTTTACGTTTAATGTTTTTTTTTTTTACAATTATTTAAATTTTGATAGTACCACGTAAGATATGTTTTCATTATTGATGCAAGTTTATTGATATTTTTAAAGGCCTACTGAAAGCCACTACTACCGACCACGCAGTCTGATAGTTTATATATCAATGATGAAATCTTAACATTGCAACACATGCCAATACGGCCGGGTTAACTTATAAAGTGCAATTTTAAATTCCCCGCTAAACTTCCGGTTGAAAACGCCTTTGGAGGATGACGTATGCGCGTGACGTAGCCAGTGAAACAGAGGTATGGCTCCCCATTGAAGCCAATACGAAATAGCTCTGTTTTCATCTCATTATTCCACAGTATTCTGGACATCTGTGTTGGTGAATCTGCTGCAATTTGTTCATTGCATTACGGAGAAAGAAGCTGAGCAAGCAAAGAAGAAAGTTGTCGCTGCGAAGCGGAGTATTTTGCAAGGGAAGTCAGCAACACAACACAGCCGGTGTTTCATTGTTTACATTCCCGAAAGATGCAGTCAAGATCGAAGAACTCGGACAACAGAGACTCTTACCAGGAGGACTTTGATTTGGATACACAGACGCAGACGCGATACCGTGAGTACGCAGCTGCGCTTCCAAACATTTGATCGCTTGCTCGTACGTGCGTGTCACGTACGTAACTTTTGTTAAATATATAAGCTTTATGAACCTTGGGTTAGGTGAACGGTCCTTTGGGCTGAGTGAGTGTGTGTGTTGTGCAGGTGTTTGAATTGTATTTGCGAGTTATATGGACGGGATCCCGTCCATATAACCCGCTCGAGCTATAACTAGCTCGAGCTAGTAGCTAGGAGCTAACATAACAAACACCTAGGTGTTTTTGTGCGGGATTAATTTGTGGCATATTAAATATAAGCCTGGTTGTGTTGTGGCTAATAGAGTATATATATGTCTTGTGTTTATTTACTGTTGTAGTCATTCCCAGCTGAATATCAGGTCACCCCCGGCTCTCACAGCATCTTCCCTATCTGAATAGCTTCAACTCCCCACTAGTCCTTCACTTGCACTTTACTCATCCACAAATCTTTCATCCTCGCTCAAATTAATGGGGAAATTGTCGCTTTCTCGGTCCGAATCTCTCTCACTTCATGCGGCCATCATTGTAAACAATAGGGAACTTTGCGTATATGTTCAACTGACTACGTCACGCTACTTCCGGTAGGGGCAAGCCTTTTTTTTATCAGATACCAAAAGTTGCAATCTTTATCGTCGTCGTTCTATACTAAATCCTTTCAGCAAAAATATGGCAATATCGCGAAATGATCAAGTATGACACATAGAATAGATCTGCTATCCCCGTTTAAATAAAAACATTTAATTTCAGTAGGCCTTTAAATAGTCCGCTTTGTACACTGTTGACTAATTGAGGTGATTCAAATCCCAGTAGTGCCCAAGGGTCTTTTTCTTTAGTATTTCTTCAGCCGTGATAAGGTGGAGACATGAATTGTGGTATTTTGAGGGGTATTTATTGCAATCGGACTCAGCAGGACATCACTGAAGGCCTATGTGGGGAATGCACTGGTTAAACTATGTGTTCATATCCAAATCCCTGCCGGCGTTGTATTGGTTGTGGATGAGTTAGTTATTGAGTGCTGGCTCGGCCCGGTCATCCAGGGTAAGCTCCAGCTCCATGTAACTAACTGGGCTTATGCTAATGATAAGTAATAATAAAGAATGTGAAAATAAGTACTACATGTATGAAAATACTATTAGAGGGAATTATTTGACAGGAAAAAACCAACACAAGAGCAACATAGGGGATTCTAACAGTAAGATTTCACTCAATACTTCTCGGATGGAAAAGTAATAAAAGGACAATAATTGCAATAGTTAAAAGTTTAAATAACTATGCAAATATTGGACCAAGTCTGGAAAAAGAAAATTCCGGTTCCTTATTCGATTAAGAACTTGAACGATACCATAAACAGAAATCCCACCTCAATGTTCCTTACTGACATGACAGAAAAGGAAATAATCAAAATTACATTTAAATCAAACACTTCCAATTGACGGAATTGATATAGAAACTATAAAAACGGTTATACAAGTGATCTATGAATGTACTTTAGTAAATTCCCAGAGTTCCTGCTGGAATCTTCATGGTCCTCTCTGGTCAACAAAAGCACCATGAAGATTCTAGCGGGAACTCTCGTTCAACCCTTTTTCGACTACGCATGCACCTCCTGGTACCCTAGCACCTCCAAAACCCTCAAATCTAGACTCCAAACATCCCAGAACAAGCTAGTCAGGTTACTTCTAGACCTCCACCCCAGATCACACCTCACTCCTACCCACTTCTCCAAAGTGGGCTGGCTCAGGGTGGAGGACCGAGTAAAACAACTTGCACTGAGCCTAGTCTATAAAATCCGCTACACCTCCCTGATACCGAAGTACATGGCAAACTACTTCCTTAACGTAAATGACCGCCAGAACCACAACACCAGGGGGAGCTCCACTAACCACGTTAAACCCAGATTCCGATCTAACAAAGGTCTTAACTCATTCACTTTCTATGCCACATCAATATGGAATGCACTCCCAACAGTTGTAAAAGAAAATGCATCTATATCCTCCTTCAAAACCGTACTACAAGAACACCTCCAGGCAACTACAACCCTAACCTAACCCCCTCCCCCCACCACATCCCACCTCCCCGGATTGTAAATAATCAAATGTACAAAGCCCGTTTCCATATGAGTTGGGAAATTGTGTTAGATGTAAATATAAACGGAATATGATGATTTGCAAATCATTTTCAACCCATATTCAGTTGAATGTGCTACAAAGACAACATATTTGATGTTCAAACTGATAAACTATTTTTTTTTTTTTGCAAGTAATCATTAACTTTAGAATTTGATGCCAGCAACACGTGACAAAGAAGTTGGGAAAGGTGGCAATAAATACTGATAAAGTTGAGGAATGCTCATCAAACTCTTATTTGGAACATCCCACAGGTGTGCAGGCTAATTGGGAACAGGTGGGTGCCATGATTGGGTATAAAAACAGCTTCCCAAAAAATGCTCAGTCTTTCAGAAGAAAGGATGGGGCGAGGTACACCCCTTTGTCCACAACTGCGTGAGCAAATAGTCAAACAGTTTAAGAACAATGTTTCTCAAAGTGCAATTGCAAGAAATTTAGGGATTTCGACATCTACGGTCCGTAATATCATCAAAAGGTTCAGAAAATCTGGAGAAATCACTGCATGTAAGCGGCATGGCCGGAAACCAACATTGAATGACCGTGACCTTCGATCCCTCAGACAGCACTGTATCAAAAACCGACATCAACCTCTAAAGGATATCACCACATGGGCTCAGGAACACTTCAGAAAACCACTGTCACTAAATACAGTTGGTCGCTACATCTGTAAGTGCAAGTTAAAGCTTTACTAAGCAAAGCGAAAGCCATTTATCAACAACACCCAGAAACGCCGCCGGCTTCTCTGGGCCCGACCTCATCTAAGATGGACTCATGCAAAGTGGAAAAGTGTTCTGTGGTCTGACGAGTCCACATTTCAAATTGTTTTTGAAAATATCTGACATCGTGTCATCCGGACCAAAGGGGAAGCGAACCATCCAGACTGTTATCGACGCAAAGTTGAAAAGCCAGCATCTGTGATGGTATGGGGGTGCATTAGTGCCCAAGGCATGGGTAACTTACACATCTGTGAAGGCGCCATTAATGCTGAAAGGTACATACAGGTTTTGGAACAACATATGCTGCCATCTAAGCGCTGTCTTTTTCATGGACGCCCCTGCTTATTTCAGCAAGACAATGCCATGCCACATTCAGCACGTGTTACAACAGCGTAGCTTCGTAAAAAAAGAGTGCGGGTACTTTCCTGGCCCGCCTGCAGTCCAGACCTGTCTCCCATCGAAAATGTGTGGCGCATTATGAAGCGTAAAATACGACAGCGGAGACCCCGGACTGTTGAACGACTGAAGCTCTACATAAAACAAGAATGGGAAAGAATTCCACTTCCAAAGCTTCAACAATTAGTTTCCTCAGTTCCCAATCGTTTATTGAGTGTTGTTAAAAGGAAAGGCCATGTAACACAGTGGTGAACATGCCCTTTCCCAACTACTTTGGCACGTGTTGCAGCCATGAAATTCTAAGTTAATTAATTATTATTTGCAAAAAAAAAAAATAAGTTTATGAGTTTGAACATCAAATATCTTGTCTTTGTAGTGCATTCAACTGAATATGGGTTGAAAAGGATTTGCAAATCATTGTATTCCGTTTATATTTACATCTAACACAATTTCCCAACTCATATGGAAACGGGGTTTGTATAAACTTGTTCTTATGCTTTCTGAGCTCACTATGTTCACCGCTCAGTGTACATATCCTACCAAGTCAGACCTATACTGTTACAATGTCCATTTCTCAGATGATATAATTGTTGATGACTGAAGTGCTGATACCAACCAAATATACCCCCCCATGCTCCACATCCCACCCACCGGATTGTAAATTGTAAATAATTCAATGTATATACTCTGATGATTAATGTGTGTGATGACTGTATTATGCTGATAGTATATATTTGTACCATAAATTGATTAACGTGGACCCCGACTTAAACAAGTTGAAAAACTCTTACCATTCAGTGGTCAATTGTACGGAATATGTACTGTACTGTGCAATCTACTAATAAAAGTCTCAATCAATCAATTCCCAAACAAAATGAAAAAGCAACAATTGTACAAATTCATAAAACGGGGGACAAACACCAGTTTACAAACTATAGATCTGTTTTCTTTCTTCCACAATCTTTGAAAATCATTGAAAATGTTTAAAAACAAATTGGACAGATTCATAAAAAAATATGCTTGTGGACAACTAAAACGAATACAGAGCAACCTTTTTTTTTTTTTAACAACATTGTATTGCTTTCCATCAGTTGAAGCATACTACTACTAAGGATGAATAGTTTAAAAGCATGAAGAGTATGGAAGTAATTGCAGTTAAGCTGAGGTTAGCAGTATTTTCTCTGCTCTGCTTGCGGTGTTTTGATTACTCCAGCCGCTGGTACAGTACAGCCGCCGTTAATTAAACGCAGGCGCACATGAGGCAACTGGGTCAGATGCTGGCGCGCATTGTTTTGTTTTTTTTTCCTGTTTTTTTTTGTCTCGCTACACAGGAAGTGCAAATGGGAGCAAACGGAAAAAGAAAAAAAAAAAGGAAAAAAAATGCAAGAAAAGGATGGACAGATGTTGCGATGGCGTCACACTGGAGGGAATAGTAATGAGCTGGCGTACCTCAGCAGGCGCTCGTTTAAACTTCAGTCCAAGCACTAATTGTGCTTGCAAAATACAGTAGAACAGTAAGCCAGTGCTTTAGGAGCGGGCACGGAAACATCGGCAGCTTCCAGAAAAGCATTCCTTAAACACAAGCGGAACGTCGAAGCAATGACATGATCTGCACGGGACGCTTAAGTCAGCTTTTTGACATTCTTACAGTAACTGCCGTTCATGCACACAGAGTGCGAGCTATTACAAGTAACACGTGCTGTCAGTGTTGGGACTACCGCGTTACCTTATTTTTTATGTACAAACCCCGTTTCCATATGAGTTGGGAAATTGTGTTAGATGTAAATATGAACGGAATACAATGATTTGCAAATTCTTTTCAAGCCATATTCAATTGAATGCACTACAAAGACAAGATATTTGATGTTCAAACTCATAAACTTTAATTTGTTTTTGCAAATAATAATTAACTTAGAATTTCATGGCTGCAACACGTGCCAAATTAGTTGGGAAAGGGCATGTTCACCACTGTGTTACATGGCCTTTCCTTTTAACAACACTCAGTAAACATTTGGGAACTGAGGAGACATATTTTATAAGCTTCTCAGGTGGAATTCTTTCCCATTCTTGCTTGATGTACAGCTTAAGTTGTTGCTTGGATGGCAACATATGTTGCTCCAAAACCTGTATGTACCTTTCAGCATTAATGGTGCCTTCACAGATGTGTAAGTTACCCATGTCGTGGGCACTAATACACCCCCATACCATCACAGATGTTGGCTTTTCAACTTTGCGCCTATAACAATCTGAATGGTTCTTTTCCTCTTTGGTCCGGAAGACACGACGTCCACAGTTTCCAAAAAAAATTTGAAATGTGGACTCGTCAGACCACAGAACACTTTTCCACTTTGTATCAGTCCATCTTAGATGAGCTCAGGCCCAGCGAAGCCGACGGCGTTTCTGGGTGTTGTTGATAAACGGTTTTCGCCTTGCATAGGAGAGTTTTAACTTGCACTTACAGATGTAGCGATCAACTGTAGTTACTGACAGTGGGTTTCTGAAGTGTTCCTGAGCCCATGTGGTGATATCCTTTACACACTGATGTCGCTTGTTGATGCGGTACAGCCTGAGGGATGGAAGGTCACGGGCTTAGCTGCTTACGTGCAGTGATTTCTCCAGATTCTCTGAACCCTTTGATGATATTACGGAGCGTAGATGGTGAAATCCCTAAATTCCTTGCAATAGCTGGTTGAGAAAGGTTTTTCTTAAACTGTTCAACAATTTGCTCACGCATTTGTTGACAAAGTGGTGACCCTCGCCCCATCCTTGTTTGTGAATGACTGAGCATTTCATGGAATCTACTTTTATACCCAATCATGGCACCCACCTGTTCCCAATTTGCCTGTTCACCTGTGGGATGTTCTAAATAAGTGTTTGATGAGCATTCCTCAACTTTATCAGTATTTATTGCCACCTTTCCCGACTTCTTTGTCACGTGTTGCTGGCATCAAATTCTAAAGTTAATGATTATTTGCAAAAAAAAGAAAATTTTTATCAGTTTGAACATCAAATATGTTGTCTTTGTAGCATATTCAACTGAATATGGGTTGAAAATGATTTGCAAATCATTGTATTCCGTTTATATTTACATCTAACACAATTTCCCAACTCATATGGAAACGGTGTTTGTAGAATAATAATTCATTTTCTACCACTTGTCCTTGATAATTTTGACTAATAGAATGATAAATGACACAATATGTCAGCAGACTAATTAGGAGTCTTTGTTTGTTTACTTACTACTAAAAGACAAGTTGTCTAGTATGTTCACTATTTTATTTAAGGACAAAATTGCAATAATAAACATATGTTTAATATACCCTTGGATTTGTTGTTAAAATAAAGCCAATATATTGACATTTTTTGTGGTTCCCTTTATTTAGAAAAATATCGCAAAGTACCGAAAAATATAGAAATAAATGTTGGTACCGGTACCAAAAATATTGGTATCGGGACAACACTAATAGTGTGAAATATTACTGAATGTTTCAATGAGTGATATTAGTAAAAAAAAAAAAAAAGAACAATGAAACAAACTCATGTATGCATTAATAACAGTCTGGAGTGGATGTACGCTGTCTTTAAGTTGAAGTGAAGTGGTAATAGTTTTTTCGCAACACCATGTGGCTGCAATAGTTCATTAGGCTAAGCACATGATGCAGTCATTTGAATCATGCGAGCACATTTGTTATTGGATACGTTCTAATTCTGCCTTGGAGACATTTTAGTTATTATTTGATACTTGTTATTTGACAAATGTGCTGTTTTAGACTGCAATAGTATTCAATTAAGGACACTTATGACATATGTCTAGCTTGTGTGCTATTGTGTGCTTAGCCGTTGTGTAGCTGCTAGATCCTAGTAGCCTACCATGTTTACCTTTTTTTGTAAATGACTGAAACACAAGAAAAGGCCAACCTTGTGTGCTTATTGGAGGACATTTGGATGTTAAAGGAGCCATATGTAAAAAAATGTGGCCAGAAATGGTACTGCAATCATGGTCAAAATCCTGTAGTCCCTTCCCCCTCTCCCTGACTGAGGTTGCCAGATACGCAGCCGAATCCAGCTGGATGGACTGGGCTACTCCAAGGAACGTTGAACTTCCACTGCCTCTTACTAGGGGTTGAGGTGCTGGGACTATAATAGCTGAATAGACAACTGTTTTGTCAATAACAAATCTCTAACCGACATATTTTACACAGAAATGAGGCTGTTTTCAGGAAGAAGCTGCGTACAATATCACAACAAATGGTTATTGTCAGTACTATCAGAAAACAAAGACTAAAACCAACGCGAGCAATGGTTATACTGGTGAAAATAAGTAGAGCATGTTTAGCAGCCTAATGTACGCCCAAAACTAAGGAGGATATATTTTACTAAGATTACCTATCGGCTACTGTTATAAACGTTTCAGATTGCCATATAACTTGGTGCATGTAGTCCATAATATGCAAACACCGATGAGGGATTATTTTATTAAGTGATTTGGCTGTCTTCATATGTTTCACATTGCCATGACGACAGCTGTGCTAATGTTGGAACCCATTTCCTCAGCATATCAGCATATTGAGAAGGAAATAGGCACTGACACTATCCATATCCACGTAGGTTTTATTTGATTTATAATATATTTTGCCCTGTCAGTTGGATGACACATCGACATACAGGCTAACTGCAATATATTTCCCCCGCTAGCCGACATGTCAATGTCTGATTGACCGGGCTAGCATGCTAAGCATTCGTTGCAGGAACATAATAGCTTTATTAGACAATAACATAGACCAGGAGTCGGCAACCCAAAACATAGAAAGAGCCATATTGGAGCAAAGATACAAAAAACAAATCCGTCTGAAGCCGCAAAAAATTTAAAGTCTTATATAAGTGTTATAATGAAGGGAACACATGACGTAAGTGTCTATATTAGTTATATTAGCCTACTATCAAAATGACTATAAAAGTTTTATATAAGTGTTATAATGAAAACAACACATTATGTAAGTGTCTATATTAGCTATATTAGCCTACTATCAAAATGACTATGTGTCGCAGGCTGACGCAAATCTTTGTTGACAGAAATGTTGAAATATAACATTTATTATACACATTTTTACAACATTAGTAAAACTTCTCAGAGGGTGAGATAACTCCTGTAAATGACCCTCTTAGAATGGCCAAAGGTAAAGATGTGTGTGTCCAAGTTAAAGGAATCTTCTTCTACTGGATTCATTACAACTTTGCAAGCTGTGTAACATTAGCTGTGGTCTGGAACAACATGGCACCTACACAACTATCAGAAATGCAGCCAATACAACATACAGATAATGTGTCAAATATAAATTAAATACACAGACATAAGTAAAGGAAATCAAATATACCTACAAACGAGGCATAATGATGCAATATGTACATACAGCTAGCCTAAATAGCATGTTAGCATCGATTAGCTTGCCGTCATGCAGTGACCAAACATGCCTGATTAGCACTCAAACAAGTCAATAATATGACCTAAGCTCACCTTTGTGCATTCACGCACAGTATAAAACGTTTGGTGGACAAAATGAGACAAAATAACGAGTGGCATGAAAAACGTCTTTCTGTGGCAGCGTCGGAGAAAGTTGTACATGTTAACAAACTGTTGAGTCACAGTCCACGCAACGGTGATTTCAAGGACCGCTGAAATTAGCAGGGCAAAACGGCTCTTGCCAAATACTCTTTTCAGTGAAGCATCAACACAAACATATTAAACTGTGGGCTCTCTATCAATTAGGAAGATTTGTGTCATGTTTGTCCTCCTACAGAAATCGTATTACAACAAAAAAATATATTTTTCACCCCATTTTCTTTCCATTTTCATACATTTTTGAAAAAGCTCCATGGAGCCACCAGGCCGCCGCTAAAGAGCCGCATGTGGCTCTAGAGACGCGGGTTGCTGACCCCCGACATAGAATGTATTGGACAATATAGTTTACATACCAAATGTCCATTTCCGTTTATTACAAGTAATAAAAACACGTAAATGCCTGACTTACCTATCAAGGAGGAAATTAGCAAGTTTGGCATCAGATATAAAAATCTTCTCTGCTTTCAATGGTCTCCATATTACAAAGGCACCCCCGATACAAATCCCGGTTTTGTCCGTGGGTTTGTCAGGAATAAGTTTAGAATGGTAACTTTTAGATTGACTAAGGTTTGACATGTTTAGTAACTTTACCAGTGGCAGTAGCCGGACGAAGGTGGCGGTGCGTAACTGGCAACCTGGATGTGACACACTCACTGACTTTCTAATTGGTCAAACGGTGGAGGGCGGGGCTTCGAAATGTAAACAATAACAAGATTTCGGGGCTGTAAATCTAATTGTGAAATGAGCATATCCCGGCTGAACTACTGTTATCAGTTATGGAGGTATTGGAAAAAACATGATTTATTAATGCCTTTTGACATGTCAGGGCCATTTAATGAAGACTTGACATGCAATTACAAACCCTGTTTCCATATGAGTTGGGAAATTGTGTTAGATGTAAATATAAACGGAATACAATGATTTGCAAATCCTTTTCAACCCATATTCAGTTGAATATGCTACAAAGACAACATATTTGATGTTCAAACTGATAAACAGTTTTTTTTTTTGCAAATAATCATTAACTTTAGAATTTGATGCCAGCAACACGTGACAAAGAAGTTGGGAAAGGTGGCAATAAATACTGATAAAGTTGAGGAATGCTCATCAAACACTTATTTGGAACATCCCACAGGTGAACAGGCAAATTGGGAACAGGTGGGTGCCATGATTGGGTATAAAAGTAGATTCCATGAAATGCTCAGTCATTCACAAACAAGGATGGGGCGAGGGTCACCACTTTGTCAACAAATGCGTGAGCAAATTGTTGAACAGTTTAAGAAAAACCTTTCTCAACCAGCTATTGCAAGGAATTCAGAGATTTCACCATCTACGGTCCGTAATATCGTCAAAGGGTTCAGAGAATCTGGAGAAATCACTGCACATAAGCAGCTAAGCCCGTGACCTTCGATACTTCAGGCTGTACTGCATCAACAAGCGACATCAGTGTGTAAAGGATATCACCACATGGGCTCAGGAACACTTCAGAAACCCACTGTCAGTAACTACAGTTGGTCGCTACATCTGTAAGTGCAAGTTAAAACTCTCCTATGCAAGGCGAAAACCGTTTATCAACAACACCCAGAAACGCCGTCGGCTTCGCTGGGCCTGAGCTCATCTATGATGGACTGATACAAAGTGGAAAAGTGTTCTGTGGTCTGACGAGTCCACATTTCAAATTGTTTTTGGAAACTGTGGACGTCGTGTCCTCCGGACCAAAGAGGAAAAGAACCATCCGGATTGTTATAGTCGCAAAGTTGAAAAGCCAGCATGTGTGATGGTATGGGGGTGTATTAGTGCCCAAGACATGGGTAACTTACACATCTGTGAAGGCACCATTAATGCTGAAAGGTACATACAGGTTTTGGAGCAACATATGTTGCCATCCAAGCAACGCTACCATGGACGCCCCTGCTTATTTCAGCAAGACAATGCCAAGCCACGTGTTACATCAACGTGGCTTCATAGTAAAAGAGTGCGGGTACTAGACTGGCCTGCCTGTAGTCCAGACCTGTCTCCCATTGAAAATGTGTGGCGCATTATGAAGCCTAAAATAGCACAAGGGAGACCCCCGGACTGTTGAACAACTTAAGCTGTACATCAAGCAAGAATGGGAAAGAATTCCACCTGAGAAGCTTCAAAAATGTGTCTCCTCAGTTCCCAAACGTTTATTGAGTGTTGTTAAAAGGAAAGGCCATGTAACACAGTGGTGAACATGCCCTTTCCCAACTACTTTGGCACGTGTTGCAGCCATGAAATTCTAAGTTGATTATTATTTGCAAAAAAAACAAAAGTTTATGAGTTTGAACATCAAATATGTTGTCTTTGTAGTGCATTCAATTGAATATGGGTTGAAAAGGATTTGCAAATCGTTGTATTCCGTTTATATTTACATCTAACACAATTTCCCAACTCATATGGAAACGGGGTTTGTATAAAATCCACTATGAATAATAAATATTTGTGTTTGATTGTAATACTTTATCTAGATAGTTATAAAAAATGCAAAATAAAATAACAAATACCACCAGCTTGTCTTGGTTCCCTCAACAATACTTCCCTCCTCATCCATTTATTCAACAAACAATAATGATGGATGAACTGAGGGTTGCAAC